>NW_023412803.1:0-167753 GCF_903995425.1 Onychomys torridus
GGAAGACCTACTACTATGGTTGACACAATGAAGAAAGCAGAAATGTGGCTCATTCAGTCCTACTGGGATTTAGAATTTCCTCACCATCTTTATCAAACATTGAGTTTGTTGGAGGACTCCACTGCAAACCTGCCAAACCCCTACCTAAGGTAAGTTCATCCTTTTAGTTTTGTTTCATTTTATTTCATTTCAGTAAAAATGGTTCTACACCATTTTTTTTTTAGTTTTTCTTCCAGTGAGAAAGAATCAGAAGTGGGGAAAAACATCCTGCCAAGTGGATGCTCAAGGTTAAAACAGCCACAAATTTATGCATTTCCTTCCATTTATAGAATAACAAGAGAACCTTGGGGGAAACAGCTTAATTCAATGCTATAAATATTGATGCACATTCATGCAAAAACTGTGAAAAGATTAGCATACATCTCAACATGTTCTTCATATGCAGAGAAACAACATAGAGAAGTTTCTGCCTAACCTAAACCCATTTTGAGAGATAAAGTATACTCAATAAAATTTGTATGGAATATATTTAATAAAGTGATTATAATATAAAGAGACCATTGAATAGAAATAATAAAACACATCCTAAAGTCATTGATTTAAAAAACAAAACAAAATAAAACAGAAAACCCTAAGATGTGAAAGAGAGGTCAAAGGATAAGGTAAGATGAAATAAGAAGATAAGAAGTTAGGACTGCATGTGTGGTTTAGCAAGAAGGTATAGACAGCAGGGGCTTTTGATAAACATTATTTAAAAGTTCACAATAGGAAAGTGCTTAAAATGTTAATTATGCTATTAAGAGCACAGAGAAGGGATGTGAACTAAGGAGAAGTAATATCAGATTTTCTTTAAAATTAAAGAAAAAAGCGCCTTCAAGGTGCAGTCCCTGAGTTGAGTTGCATAGAAGCAAGACTGGAAGTAAAGAACCTGTAGGATGCTGCTATTACAGTTTAGATAGCAAAAAGGTGAGCATAGAATAGAATACTCATAGATCTCAGTACATCTAATCAGAGTCTAACAGTACCAAGATCATATGGACTTTAGGAGAAAGATTGAAACCAGTGAAACTAAGTATCTCAGCTTCTAAGTAGATAATGCCAAGTTAATGTTGAATATTTCTGTAATGGGTATTTTTGTTGTTACTGTTAGACTGAGTCAACATTTCTGTCAGAATGAACCACAATACCAAATGATTTATATTGGTCATGGACTCGGAAGTTTCAGGACTCAGCTCTGTTGGTGCTGGTCCTAGAGTAAGGCAGACCGTATTGGGAGCAGAAGTATATGGAAGGAACTGTTCATATCATGAAGGAAGCAGAACATTATTTGGATTGCCCCCACCACAAGAAAACGACTACCTGATGGAGTCAAGTAGGCTTCCCTTTGTAAAGTTTCCAAAACTCCCCAAAAAGTGCAATGACCAGCAGCCAAAGGATTTACCAGTGAGCATGACGGGAGACATTTGATTTACTATATCTAGTAAGTATCTTACATTTGAAGAAACTTTATATTCATCTTGCTCAATAATAATGAGAATTTTAACACATTCTCAGGCAGTGTCCTAAAAGATATATATCATATGTACTTATGAAAGTAAATGTATAAATTTTGGAAACAGGATGAAAAAAGTGTAAAGATTCTTCAACAGTATCTTAGCATTAGCAGAAGACCATTCCTCAATATCAAGTATTTTGGCTTCAATTACTTTACAAGAAAACTCAACATTTCCTTGCTTTCAGTCTACTAATTAATGCACTATTCACTTGAGATCTCACAGTTTTGTAGCTTAGGGTATAAAAGGGATCATTTACTCTATTGACACAGAGGTTTTTTTTGTTTTGTTTTGTTTTTCTTTGTCATTATACACACACAGAGATAGAGATAGAGAGATAGAGATAAATAGATAGATGATAGATAGATAGATAGATAGATATATAGATAGATAGATAGATAGATAGATAGATCGAACACATAATACAGTGTTTCAGCCCATTGAGCTTTGCTCATATGCACATGTTTTCAAGGAGCAGATTTATTGGTATTGGACAACGAGTTTGGGAAGACTGATTATGTTTTTTCTGTCTTATGCCAGATTATAGGAGACCACTAAAACTTCATTGGGGAATGGGGTCCTGGCATCACATCTCCTTGCCAGAATAACCACAGAAAAAAATATATACCGCACATGAACACCTAATTATTCTTACCACCTGCTTATGAAAACTGTAACTAGATGAAAATTATCCAGTCATTCTGACATAATATCTGATATGAAATGAACATCACAGTTTGTAAGACAAATTGTTAAATGATCTTATATTTAAAAAACTCAGAGCCAGATATTGGGGTTAAAACAGAGAGATCAGAGCAATAGGACAAGCCACAGCCAACCTTACCTCACCAGCCCTCAGCCTTCAAAGAGACCTACTTCCTGTATACCCATTCCTATGCCTTTCCATTCTGCCATGTCATTTCCTCTCTCCACCCAGTGATATCCCTTCTGGTCTGTCTGTACAGACCTCCAGACCTCTATGGTTGGTGCTGGGATTAAAGGCATGTGTCATCATGCCTGGCTCTGTTCCCTAGTGTGGCTGTGAACTCACACAGATTCAGATAGATCTCTGCCTCCTGAATGCTAGGATTAAAGGCATGTGCTAACATTGCCTGACTTCCATGTTTAATATAGTGTCTGGCTTTTTCCTCTGATCTTCGGATAAGCTTTATTAGGGTACACAATATACTGTGGGCCACAATATATCACCACAACAGTTATAAGACAGTTATAGAGAGTAAGCTTTCTTTACTGACATATAATATGATAACCAAAAATTCTTGCAATTTTATATCACTAGCAACCATATAACATTAAAGTATTTTTCATTTATTTTTAATTCGTGTGATGTATGTGTGTACATATATACTACTGTGTATGCATATGGGAAGAGAGACATTACGGCATTTGTACAAATGTTAGAGGCAAATTCCAGGAGTCTGTTTTTTCTTCTAGCATGGGTATTTCAGGGTCAAATTCATGTCATCAGACTTGGTAACAAGAATCCTCCCAACTGAGCCATCTCAATGACCATTGAAATAGTTTTAAATGGTTAACATCCAACAATGGTTTTGAATGTTAACATCTAGACTATACACAGTAGTTTCCTATGATCAAAGGATGATTCCACACGTGTGTAGGTTTTGCACATTTTATCCTGTACTTGAAGGATTCCTCGATTTCCATTAAGAGAAATGGGCAGTGTTATTAGTATTAGAACAAGGGAAAGAAGACAAGACAGACAATGTGCAACAATGCAATGATCATTAGTGGTTATAACAACCGTTGTTATTATGTTTCACAAACAAGATTCTAACCTAAGTTATATATTGTAAACTTTGTCTTATTCTGTGTTCAAATTTCTGTATTTAGTCTGAAAACATGGCTCAGCAGGCAAAAGACTAGACTAAAGGCCTGATAACTTGAGTTTCTTCCATGGATATAAACATAAATGGTGGAAAGGGAAAACTTCTGAATATCGTTATTTTTGTCTTCTGCCCTTCTAATGGTTAACTGTTACACACACACACACACACGAACACACAATAAGTAAAAATAAATGTTGAAATTTATATTTTTCTCTTCCACAATTACTTCTTTTACATCACTTATCAAATGCTTTTGTGACTTCTTTCCTGAAAAAAAAAAAAAAAGAAATCAGAAGTTTGTAAACTGTATTGTGTCTCTGCACTACTTATATGTGAATACTACATAGTATATGAACTATACAAAGTAAAGTTAATTTGTGTATAATCAATATGTATCATAATTTTATAAACAAAAATATCTTCTTTAATGAAAATTAAAAAATAATTATACTGATTGCATGTGTAATTATTACATTTTAATTGTTTTACCAGAATCATTTAACACCCTAAATAAACACGGGTGCAAAGTTTATACTAAGTAAATTACATACATATATGTCACAGCAATAAATTGTTCTGTATCAATGTCCTTATTTACATTAAATCACCACTGGTAACAGGAAATGAAGAAAGGGGAAAAATCACATTTTCTATAGGTTAATAAATAAATGTAGCTGGGCAGTGGTGGTGTATGCCTTTAATCCTAGCAATTGGGAGGCAGAGGCAGGCGGATCTCTGAGTTTGAGGCAAGCCTGGGCTACAGAGCAAGTTCCAGGACAGGCTCCAAAGCTACACAGAGAAACCCTGTCTTGAAAAAAAAAAAAAAAAAGAAAAGAAAAGAAAAGGAAAGGAAAGAAAGAAAAAAAGAAATGAAGGAAGGAAGGAAGAAAGAAAGAAAGAAGGAAGGAAGGAAGGAAGGAAGGAAGGAAAGAAAGAAAGAAAGAAAGAAAGAAAGAAAGAAAGAAAGAAAGAAAGAAAAGAAAGAAATGTAAATGAGGATTACAACTTTCTGTTCACCTCATATGATGAACATATTGTAATTTTAATTTTTTTCAGAAAGTACTACTTGGAATACTTGTTACTCAAAGATGGGAATATACATAGTGGTGCTCTCCATGAATGATTAAGACAGCAATGATTGTCTTATGTGTGCTTGACCAGTAGTACTTACCAGTCCTATAATACTTCATTGTTCTCCTACTTTAATGGCAATTTTAATAGCATTTCATCTGCTGTTGATTTTCAGTAGTAAAACAATTTCTGTATCCACAGGAAATGGAAGAGTTTGCACAGAGCTCTGGGGAACATGGTGTGGTGGTATTTTCTCTGGGATCAATGATCAGAAACATATCACAAGAACGAGCCAACACAATTGCGTCAGCCCTGGCACAGATTCCACAAAAGGTAAAATGGTGCCCTCATGGAAGACAAGTTTATTAACTTCTGGAAAGGTCTGACCCTGGAAGGATCCTTTATGTAAAATGAAGTATTATGATTTGCCTTAACCAGTTTAAAAATAAAGATAAATATAACAGATTATACATAATGTGTTTTTGACTGGCAATGACATTGACATAAACATTGTGATCACAGAGAAGCATGGTGAGTGAGTACAGTAATATAAGCAAAATTTAAAAAAACAACTAAATTCTCAAGTCACTCCTTTTTTCTTGAGCCTTGTTTAAAACTAGACATTCAGGGAAAATGAATTTTATTTAATAATTTTACTAGCAGATATTGAAAACAATGTCTGCAGTATAGCATATAGTAGACTTCTAGACTTGTAGTAGCATCTAGACTTCCCAGGTAACCCTTCACTCTTTATGAGATTTCTGAACTAGGGTGGCTTAGTTACCATTCAGGAGCCTTTTCAGAGAAAGACAGAAGGGTTGCACCTCAGTCTTTTTGTACCATGTTCACTGAGAAAATCAGAATTGGCCCTTGTAGAACCTGCCAAAACCCCTAACAGGATGATGTAAATGAGAGGGTGGAGTGGTTCCTACCCTTACAGTGAACTATCCGTAATCAAACATCATCCATGGGACTATGTCTCTAACCCAGGAGAGCAACATGTCTGTCATTTAGGAACAAATGGAGAAATAAGGGATAGTCCAGTAGAAATAAGCTTCATGCTGGCTCTCTTCATAAGGTATAGGAAGATAATTTACCACAGCTGAACTTCAATCTGGAGTGCTTAGGAACTAGACTTTAGCTTTCTTTCACATGAAGTCTCCATGCAATCCCTATTGCTGGTTTTCCTTGTGATCCTGGAGCTAAGTTTAAACATCTCACAGCAAACAGATATTAAACATGTAGGTGAAGCTCCAATTTATGAGGGTAGTTTCAGATTTCTAAAGTTAGCACCATTTGTGTGGTCTGGCTTTAGAACTGCTTGGGATTTTAAAAAGCATTATTAACCTCAAAGTGTTGTGCAATCTATCTTAAGGAACCAATGTGGCACCATTAGGATGTTGTTCTTTTTTCTACAGCTACTATTGCTTATGAGCAGCAAGCCAGCTTCCTTTTCTATATGAAAGGAATACTCAGTCTCAGTGACAGTGATGTGACTCATGTATGAGATGCTCTAGGCTTCTTATAATCCTAAGTAAAACATATTTCTCACCAAAAGATGAAGAATATTAGATTTTTATTTTTTGCTTGTTTTTAAAAAAATGTCAAAGTCATTCTCTGTGGTTGCTATTTTCATGGTGGAGACAGCACCTCCTTAACATGCAGAAGGGTGCAAGCAAGCCTGTGGACCTTTATGTCCTGGGGAAATGCTCTGCCAGCAACCACATCACTGGCAGTCAGTGGACAATTTAAACACTTACACTCTGTGAGATCATTGTCAGGATGGGATGGACAGATGACTCATACTCTGATTCTCCATGATAGTGCCTTTTCAAAAAAACTCCTATATAGAGAAAATTAGGAATATGGAGTAATTTTAAAAAATAAATAATTAGTAATTAAAAATACCAAATTCTATTAAAATAACAGGACAGATGACTATAAGTAAAATCTGAGGTTATTTTAAACTGGCATGAAATTAGAAATGGAAAATTAAAAGTATATAGCAAATACACATAAAGTTTAATCATTCTTCCTTGAACCTGAATTATGACCACATAAAATTTAAGAAATAAATACATTCACATTTTATTATCTCTCTCGTGTATGTATGTAACTTCACATGGAAAAATCATGACATGCAACTGACTAAGTATAAAGAGAAACAGAGGCGATGTTGCCATACTCTGTCTCACTTTTTTGATAGTTCTTATTGTCTAAAGTCACTTTTCCTGGTTTCCACACATGGCCTGTGACCGGCACTTAGCTAAGCACCATCTAACTTTTTAAATACTGTATTTTAAGTTTTGAATCCTGGTTTAAATTATTGTCCAACCTCTAACAGGTTCTTTGGAGATTTGGGGGAAAGAAACCAGACACCTTAGGACCCAATACTAGGGTGTTCAAGTGGATGCCTCAGAATGACCTTTTAGGTAAGACTCTGGGAAACAAATACTGAAAACATGAGTCACAGACTGTAAAGCAATAGGAAGCAAACTGACTCCTTTTAGAAAACTCAAAAATAAAACCAATTTTAAAATATTGATTTTTTTTAAACTTGAAAGAAAATGAAATATGAGCTGACATTGTATTTTTATGTTCCAAAAACAATGTGTACATTTTGTAAAAGCAACTGCCTCTTACAGAGAGTGTTTTGTACATACCTTGGATTTTACTGATTCAATATTATAACTGTTCCCCTTTCTAAAGTAGAAATTTTTTAAAAAACTGCTAAGAAACAACAATCCTTTTTACTTATCAATGACAATATTTTCCATCAGAAAAATTCACAATGTTTATCATGAAACAATATAACACTATGATTACCATAGTTGTCCTGGATGCCTTAAAAAACCTGTATCAGGCTTAGTAAATGAAAAGTTTCACTTTTGAGACAATCATACATGAGTACTATATTTACATCATTTTCAGCTTCTCCCTCCTTCAACTCCTGCTTTGCCCCCTGCCATCCCACCATCCCACCATCCCACCATCCCACCATCCCACCATCCCACCATCCCACCATCCCACCATCCCACCATCCCACCACCCCACCACCCCACCATCCCACCATCCCACCATCCCACCATCCCACCATCCCACCATCCCACCATCCCACCATCCCACCATCCCACCATCTCACCATCTCACCATCTCACCATCCCACCATCCCACCATCTCACCATCTCACCATCCCACCATCCCACCATCCCACCATCCCACCATCCCACCATCCCACCATCCCACCATCCCACCATCCCACCATCCCACCATCCCACCATCTCACCATCCCACCATCCCACCATCCCACCATCTCACCATCCCACCATCCCACCATCTCACCATCCCACCATCCCACCGAGTTCACTGATTGTTCCTAGTTATACACACATGTTTAGGGCTGACAATGGAGTATTAGATAATATATGAGGGCGTTCATACTGGAGAGACCTGGCTCTTCCATCATGGCAGCCACTGATTGCCCACATCTTTTCCTCTAGGAATAGGACTCTGTGAAACTTCCCCTATCTATGTTAGCAGGTGAACTGGTGCTGTCATTGTGAAGGTCTTATTTAGGCCAACACATTGTCAAGACTTCATGGATGCAACATCCCTATAATATCTCCAAAACACTTTCTTCCATCAGGTATTCTGGTCCTCTGGCTCTTATACTCTTCTTAGACCTTTTCCAAAATGTTTCCACAGCCTTTGATTTACAAGTTTAGCTGCTGTGAGCATGCTGATTGATCTTGGGAATCCAATGGTTATACTCTTCTCACACCTTTTCCAAAATGTTTCCAAAGCCTTTGATTTACAAGTTTAGCTGCTGTAAGCATGCTGATTGATCTTGGACATCCAATGGTTATACTCTTCTCACACCTTTTCCAAAATGTTTCCACAGCCTTTGATTTACAAGTTTAGCTGCTGTGAGCATGCTGATTGATCTTGGGAATCCAATGGCCATTTATTCTCTTCATTTTGACCAGCCGTGGATCTCTGCAGTATTGTCCACTTGCTGCAATAGAAGCATTTGAATGAGGTATGGGAGCTACACTTACCTGTGGTTTTAAGGATAAATGTTTAGAATGTAGTTAGAAATTATACTTGTTTTGGAAAAATAGCAATAGGAAGTCCTCCTTTGGGGTCTATGATCTCCCCAGACATGAATAGTTGAATAGATTTACAATACCATGCATGAATTTATTACTACTGAGCTAACCGCAAATCTAATTAGACAATCCTTGGTTAATCTTAAGATAAAAGTGCCACAGTTTTGCCATTAATGATATCTTGCCATGCCAGTCCTTGTTTATAATTTATATATTTGAAAGCTGATAGGACTATTGATTATATTTCTCCCTAGAGATCTTATGAAGCATGCTCTAATACTATGAAAGTGCTTAGAGAGGAGGTTTCCAAGTCAATTGCATCTCAATTCCTCCACGTCCTATGTCTGAAGAGTACAGTGTCTTCATCAATCGGTGCTGTGGTATGTCTTTCTGTATGCTCTGAATATGTGTTGCTCTGAATGGTTGATAAATAAAACACTGATTGGCCAGTAGCCAGACAGGAAGTATAGGCAGGATAAGCAGACAAGAATTCTGGGAAGAGGAAGGCTGAGTCAGGAGTCACCAGCCAGACACAGAGGAAGCAAGATGACAGGGAGAACTGAGAAAAAGTACCAAGCCACATGGCCAAACATAGATAAGAATTTAAGCGTAAGAGCTAGTCAGTATTAAGCCTAAGCAAATGGCCAAGCAGTTATTATTAATATAAACCTCTGTGTGTTTACTTGGGGGATGTGAGAGTGAGAGTTTGTCCTGACCACTGGCTGGCCAGGACACAGAAATACTCCAACTACTAATTGGGTCTTATCTTCAAGTTCTGGGAAGCAATCAAAGACAATGGCTAGAGTCTATATTGTTTGGGGAGAGCCCTGGACACAGATACCCCCCACCTCCACCCCTACCCCCTGCAAACCAACAATTGATAGTGAAGTTTTCCATTTCTGGCACTGGATATTTTGATAACCAGTCTATGGTTCCTGAGACTGCCAGCATCACCACACTTGGCAAAACTTCTTCCAACCCTACCCTCTCCACACACACACATGCACACACATGAGTATGTATGTACTAATAAGCAAGGTTACACAACAATGTCTCCCTATTGATTCCTCAAGCACCTTCGGTTCCATTTGTTTCCCTGGGAAGAGGGTAATGGAAGGAAGAAGCAAGAGAGAGATAGGTGGCACTAAGAACATATGAACTCTTTAAGTCAGTAAGTTATAGCAAACATATGGCTTCCTTAGACCTTCATTTTCTTCCATCCAGTAGGTACTCTGTGTGTTCAACTGAAAATCACCTGCCATCATTCTAGTGTCTTCTCATGCCACATCTGTCATTAATCTCTCAACTAATTCTTCTGTAAGCCCTAGCATCACATTGAAAAGAAAACAGTAGGTGTAGCTTTCTTGGTTCCTCTACCGTGTATTTGGATGACTTTTGCTCTGAGATATTAATGGAATTTAAGGAATTCAATTTAATTTTTATGTTAAAAAATACCCTAACCCTTTGATCACTTTCTTATAGATTTATACTTACATATAACAGTTGAATTTAATATGTTTTCTGTTGTTCTTCTGATCCTAGGTCATCCGAAAACTAAAGCTTTTGTAACTCATGGTGGAGCCAACGGCATTTATGAGGCGATCCATCATGGGATCCCCATGGTTGGCATCCCTTTATTTGCAGAACAACATGATAATGTCGCTCACATGGTGGCCAAAGGAGCAGCTGTTTCGGTTGACTTTCATACGATGACAAGTGAAGATCTGCTTAATGCACTAAAGGCAGTCATTCACATCCCTTCGTGAGTATAGCCATCTATCTATTTATTTGTCTTGTATTGGAACCCAGGACTTTACACATGCATGCTAAGCAACTATTCTGTCCCTGAGCTATGTCATGAACCTATTTAATACAGACAATTTTTCACCAGAACATCCAGAGAACAGCAATTAACTCAAAGAAATAATGATACTACGAAGACCTACATTAGATAGTGAAGGAATGTCAATGTGTTTTCTTGTTATTTTATTTTAGACAGAATCTGTAATTACCTTGACGTCTTCCTCTTTCATCCTATTAAGTTCTAGATTAAAAAATATGTGCCAACACCCTAGACCAACATACTTCTCAACTGTTTTACTAAAAAAAGTTATGAGATTTAACTTTAGAATAAATACAGTTTTATTTGTTAAAATACCTACTGATAGTTGAAATTGTAGTATAGTGAAGCAAATGAACAGAGGCATCATTTTTCTTTTACTTAAAAAAAACTCCTCATAATGGCTTTTTGTTAGCCAGTAGGATAAAATTAATCTCTAATTCCAATTATATTTAATAGTATAAATTTGTATTTGCCAATATTTTATTCTATTGCTGATTTGTGGTGAAAAATAGAGCTTTGATTTTTATCCAGTTAATAACATCAAAAAAAGGAGGATTATAGTTAAAAATAGTGCATATCCTTAGATTTTTCAGTTGTGGTTGCCTTGTTTAGAAGAATTATGTAATTTTTAAAAACTGATTTGAAAGAAAGAATTTGGCATATTGCTGTTCAGTTGCCAAATATCTTACAGAATAATGATTTTCTTTCCAAAATACATCAGAATGCTAAAACAAATTATGCTCCCTCATTATAGTCTGTCTTTCACCAACAATATTATACATGTATTTCATGCATAAAAATTTTGTTTAGAACTGTAATGGGGAAGAAAGGAAGAAAGGAAGGAAGGAAGGAAGGAGGGAGGGAGGGAGGGAGGGAGGGAGGGAGGGAAGGAAGGAAGGAAGGAAGGAAGGAAAGAAAAGTAAGCGAGGAAGGAAGGAGAGAGAGAAAGAAAGAGAGAGAGGAAAGAAAGAAAGAAATTGTAAATGGACAGTGGTGGTGCATGCCTTTAATCTCAGCACTCAGGAGGCAGAGGCAGGTGAATTTTGGGTTAATTGTCAAGTCCTGTATCATTTATCCAGTCTCTGCATAATAGGAAAGTTCAGAGTTTGTTACAAGTAGTCCTCCAGGCTGGATCATCTCAGCTAGCCATCCCATTTCTGTGAATTTGGGGGCTTCCTGTTCTATAGAGTAAGTTTCAAGACAGCTAGGCCTGCTACACAGAAGAACCCTGTCTTGAAACCCCAGAGAGAGAGAGAGAGAGAGGTGACAAAAGAACAACAGATACATTTTAAAGCAAGTTAACTCAATTTAAATAAATTTTAGTTATTCTAATAAGTACTCTGTGAAACACATTTTCTTTTTACGGTTTTTGAAAAATAATATTTTTTTATGATTAGGTAAAAATCCTCCTGTATGTATACTTGTCTACATTTCTAATTCTTAATAGACATAATGATGGTACTAGATGAAGCTGATTTCTTAAATAGGTGATACATTTTGAAGGTTTATGATACACACTGTATTAGTCTTGAGTAAATTATACAACATCCTTATTATGGACCTCATGTCCTGTATAACAAAAATACACTAATATATCTGCCTTTGTGTGAAAACATTGTTTTCTCTCTGTGTATATGTGGCTGCATTTCTCTAATATATTATAAGTAACAAGAAAGGAGACTGCTTCCATTGCTATTGGTACTCTGTTATGATACAGCATGTTAAGCTTTATACTCGATGAGACATGTCCATAAATAGACCCCTTTCCCATGTATCCTTGTCTGAAGTCATTTCACCACTAGAATCAATTATCTCTTTATTGTTTCAGTGTAAAATATTGAAAAGATTCAATATTGAAAAGTCACAACATGTAAAAGAAAAGCATGAATACTAATTGCAATAACTTGCTCTAATTCTAGTTTACAGTAAGAATGATTAAAAGTGTTCCAACAGTCAAAAACATTTTCCTACAAATAAAGGAAAATATAGTTTTATTATTTCCATCTAACAGTTAACAACTAGAAGGAGAAATTTATGAAAGGAAATTAGTAAATTTATTTTACTGAGAAGAAGCTAGTAAATGAACAATCATTGTATATCTATGTTTATAATCAATAAGCACTGATAAGTGGTCAATACAAATTCCTCATCAATCTCAACTCCTTATCAGCTTTGCCCAGATATGGATCACAGTTAAAATGGCATGCATTGGCTATGCATATCCAAATTGTTCTACTGTTCTGAATTCTTCATACCAGCTACACTAGTATTTGCTTTCTGAGTGACTCATGTTTCAAAACTTCAGAGATAACTCATTTTGATTTTATTTATTTTGCTTTGGGGTGTCAACTGGGTCTAATCTCTTATTTATAAATATTTACTTTTCCTAGCATTTCTCTTACTGTTTAGATCCTGTGTATTGAAGAAGTTCTAGCTGATACATTATTTAATAAGAGCTTTACTGTGATGAACACATACTTTTCTTTATACTTCCATACTTCCATATGATACACAGAAATTTATAAACATATGTTTTCACCTTCATTCTGTAAGTAAGTCATTGCCCATCATATCTCCCTTTAGCTATAAAGACAATGTGATGTGGTTGTCAGCCATTCACCATGACCAGCCTATGAAGCCCCTGGACAGAGCTGTCTTCTGGATTGAGTTTGTCATGCGCCACAAAGGGGCCAAGCACCCGAGGCCACTTGCCTATAACCTCACCTGGTACCAGTACCACTCTCTGGATGTGGTTGGATTCCTACTTGCCTGTGTGGCAGCCTTGGCTTTCCTTGCTGTTAAGTGCTGCTTGATTGTTTACTGGTTCTTTGTAAAGATGGGAAAGAAAAAAAAAAAGGAATAGAGATCTTTAAGAATGAAGGCAAGACACTTCCATTCAACTCTAGCACTGTGTATCAGGTGTTTCTTCTTTTAGAAAATATAGGGCTACTTGGTTTATCTATATATTTTACTCCTTAAAAATTAAAAAAATAACCATTTAAAATACTTATTTCCTCATATATCTAATTTTTTGCTGATTTACTGATGTAATAATCCTAAGAACAATGATAACCATGGAAATACCATCTTGTTTATGGGAGAAGAATAGGAAGCCTGAAGATTTTATTGTGAATTTTTCAGAGGTATCATTTTTAAAATAAAATGGAATGAAATGAACTACCAATGTCTGTCAAAAAAGAATGATCTATTTAAAAAGTGACAAGGCAGATTTTACTTAAACTACCAAAGTAGAGGACAGAGGCTTCAGAACACAATGAACACAATTCTATTAAAAAAAAAAAAGAGAGAGAGAGAGAGATGATTTTATAGAAACAAAGATGAAGGGCAGCAAGATGTTTCAGCTGGTAGGGGCATGGGTCATGCAAACCTGTCGACCAGAGTTCAAGCCCCAGAATCCACAGATTGTGAAAGGAGAGATTCAAAATCACAGAATTGTTCCGTGCCTTAAATGTGTCTCTGCACACACATGCCCATATACACACAGCATACACACACATACACACTCACACACCACTACCACCACCACCATCAACAACAATACAAACAATAACAATGAATATAAAGTGATGTTTAAAGAACATAAAGCATGAGTAGAGAGGAATAACGAAATATGAATTAAAAATGAGTCCTAGAGTTAGTGGAGAATTACAAACATAGGTGGAAAATTAATTTATGTGTCCTGCTAAGAGGGAAAAACAATGTGCAATTCACATTGCACATAAATACAGATGCATGCACATAAACTTTGAAAATCAAATCATCTTTAAAAACAGACTACAACTGGAGTCCAGTGCCCCGGACAGCAGGGTTTCAACGGGGGGGTGGGGGGGGACCCACCTGTAGGAGAGAATGAAAGGGAAGGGCGACACAAGAGACAGCAGCAAGACAGAATTCTGATCAAGCCACCAAACTTTATTTCTCTCCACATGGCTTATATAGCATAAGAGGGGAAGGGGCAGGAAGGAGGGAAAGGGAAAAGGGGCGTGTAGAACATGGAAGGGGTGCAAGACATGTGAGGCAGATAGTGCAACTGTGAGATGTCGGCTAAGGTCGCTGGTCAGGGGCAGTTTATTCTGTTGTTAGGCTACCTGACCCTGGAATGCTCTTTATGTTCGGTTGTCATGGCACCTGACTGTGGGATGTTCTCTTATCTTTGGAGGCCTCTGGTTACTGCTCTGGGAAGGGGCTTATGACTTGTTCTTTGGTCTAGCTAGTACTTTCCATGGTTCATGTTTGGTTCCTGATATCTTGGTCCCTAACAGTCCAGGATAACTTGCACTAAGTATATTGTTAATCAAGTTCTACATGCTACATGAGCCTAGAAATACATCTTTATTAAAAACAAAATACTTTGCCAAGAATTTTTGTTATTTATTACACCAACTCAAGATTTTTCGTAATGCATTTCCCACAGCTCTTCACAGTTGATGGCTTCTGGCAGGAGAGTGGGGAATGACTCAGTTATCTTTAGAGAGCTGGCCACCAGGAGTGTGATCATGCCACAATGAATGAATGGACAGCACAGATTGCACTTGGTGTATTTTGAGGGGTAATACACTGGGGAGAGTGCGTGGACCTGGGAGGAGTGGGGGGAGAGTGTGATAGAGGTGCCTTGTGTGAAATTCCCCAATAATCAATAAAAATATCACATTAGAAAAAAATTAGATCATCTGATACATTGTTGGTTTGAAAAAAAATGGAAGCCATTTTATCACATGGTGCCTTGACTATTCTTTTCATTGAATAGCTCTGTGCAATTGGACAGTACAAAAATGCAAAATGGAAGATGACCTGCTTAACTCAGAACAATAGCTGAGTAACCCATGCTTAACTGAGTCTGCTTAGTGTTATAGCACATTTCCATTCTGTGGCAACAACGTCACCTGTACCTTCCCGTTATTCACTTAGCTAGTCATTTCTAGCTGCTTTGCTACCCAGAACAAGTATGTGGAAAACACAGATGTAGACAAACTTCTAAAGAGTCTTATGAAATAAGAAACACAGAGCCAAATACCGGGATAATAGCCAAAGAGATCAGAGAAACAGTGAATAGTCAGGACTAACCTTAGCTTACCACCTCACTGTAGCTTCCCAAGAGAGAGCTTCTTCCTGTCTAACCTGCAGTTTTATTGCCTTCCTGTTCTGCCTTCTCATTGGCTCTAAACCCAGCCACATCACTTCCTCATCACTGTGTGTCTATACAGACCTCCAGGGCTCTATGGTTGGTACTGGGATTAAAGGCATGTGTCACCACACTTGGCTGTGTCCTTGACCACACAGAGACTCTGCCTGTCATGTGATCGGATTAAGGGTGTGTGCCACCACCTCCTGACTTCTGTTCATGGCTCGCTATGGCTCTGATCTCCAGGCAAACTTTATTTATTAACATACAAATAAAATATCACATTTCAGCACAAATAAAATATCACCACACACACTGTTACTTATTTTGCATTAACAACATATAAAATAATAATTGAATGGAAAATTTTGATATCATACATCTTTGACAGAAAGAATATCTTAAATACTAAAAGGTTCTCAAAATCTGACCTGTAATATCTACAATTAGCATTTTCCTTTTCAGAGCATAGTCTGCAAAGTAGAGCACAGTGAAGGCAGACTGAACAGCATTTCTTTTGATCAATAAACAGATTATAAAGTTGGATAGGGGATGTATTTATCACTTTTGATACATGGGAAAGATTTTGACAGTGTTCTTCAATACAAAACTTGAGAATGATTATTAATCATACTAGATATGATAATAATGTACAGGAAATAGCAAGGATTTTTTTTTTTACTAAACTTGAAATATAAGAGAAGCAGTTAGATACAGCCTTCTTGCAATCATTGTGCAAAATCAAAGTTGAAGCTACTTTCAGTATTTATACAGCAAATAAAGTTAAATGTTGCTCTTTTCCATTACCTTATTTTGAATATGAGACTGAACATGGAAATCTTTGTTTATAGTAGCATATATTAATCTTTGTTCTACATACTTTATAATTCACCTCAACTTCCCCATTACTGCAACCTATTAATACAGTTCTCATGTTGCAGTAACCCTAACCATAATTTGTTGCCACTTCACAACTGTAATATTGCTACTGTTATGAATCATAATATCCAATATGCAGGATATTTGATATGCGACCCCTGTGAAGGGGTCAGTTGACTGCAAACCACAGATTGAGAAATGCCTCTTTAGACAAATAAATAGTCAATTAAACTAAATTTCACAGCTCTGCATTTTGGAAGTTTTTAAATAACATAAACATTTCCCATCATACCAACAAGAGTAATGTTGAAATTTTCACTTATAGGTGTCCTAGTAGTGTTCACATAGTTGTTATTAATTTGTTATTAATATTTAATTTCATCTTATAATTATCTCATGTGTGTTATTGAACAAACTTAAGGAGATAACATTTTTACTATTTTGGCAAGGGGGAAGATATTCCAAAGACAGACACTCCTGCTCCTTCTTTTGGCTATTAGACTCTTCAAACAATAGACCCCAAGAAAGTCTCCTTCCCCAGGAATCTCATGCTGGGAGAAAGAAAAAGCTGAGAGTCCTTGATGCCAGCTAGTGGGCAAGCATTTCTCTTGGGAAGAAACTTCACAGAGTTCTGGCAAATTTTCACAGGACCTTACAAAAGAGACCAGAGCCAGTGAGATAATGATCAAAGATGAGCAAGCCCACTCCATTGGAAGGCTCCTTTTGGATGTTTATTTCTTGCCCTGTATATACCTAAATCTCTTAAGTATTTCTGGATGGACTTGGAAGGTAGGGTAGAGGCTACTGGAACTATATGCTCATCTTTCCAGTGTGATCACATCAAATAAACGTCCTTCCTCTTCTCATCATTACTTTTTTCTTTCATTGGTTTATAGAGGACAGGTTGCTAAGCTTTGATTTTTAAGATAGCAGAGGCCCAAGCTTTGTCCCTAACCACTTTTGTAACAGTTTCTGGAACTCAGTGAAATTTAAAAGTGCTGCTATTGAAACCATAGAAAAATATACTTTCATTATGTGATGAGTCTTACAGAAATTTGAGGGTAGGAATCAGAAAAATTAAGACCAAAGTAGCCAGGTATATAAATGGATATTCCACAAAGACCTGCTTAGTAAGATACTGGAGAACAAATGGTTAATATAAGGTTGATAAGACTTAGTAGGTATTATATACTCATATATTCAATGACAGTAAGTATAAAAAAGAGATTATGAATTCCAGGTGGATTGGGAGGAGGGAGGAAAGGTTTGAGGAGGAAGATTAAGAGCTGGAGATGATTCCAAAACACTATATACTTAAATGAAGCTTCAAAAAATTCCCTAAAAACAAATAGAAAAAATTAATTGAAGAGTTTTGACTCAAATATTTTATCTTGTTTTTATTGGATTTTATTGCAATAAAATTTATTGCACTTTTGAAATAATGCTATAATTATAGTATTTCTCCCTTTCCTTTCCTCCCACCAAGACTTCCTATACAACCTTTCTTATTATCCTTAAAATTCATGGGCTCTTTTTCACTAATTGTGTGTGTGTGTGTGTGTGTGTGTGTGTGTGTGTGTGTGTGCACATATTCCTAAATATAACCAGTTCAATCCATATAATATTATTTGTATTCATGTTTTCAGGACTAACCTTCTAGCACTGGACAATCATTTGGTGTGCTCTTCCTTGGGAAGACCACCTTCTCCCACTCCCAGCTTTCTTTGGTTGCCTATAATTCTTCATGTAGCATGTGGACTTTTCTCCAGACACTTTGGAATGTCTGTTAGTGTCCTTTTTCAGCCCACACTTGAGCAGTCATGTTAGTAAAACTTTATGGATGTAGCTTCTGATATTACTAGGTGACACAATTCTCACAGCAAACTCGCTGCCCCCATATGTAATATTGTTAAGCCTTTACGGGATAGAGTAAAATCTTAAAAGCTTGCCCTAACTTCAAGTGCCTGCAGTCATTATTTCATACCTGAGAATACTTTGCAAAATGAATGAAGAATAAGGAAACTAAATTAAGAGGACCTCTTCTGTAGAAAGAGATACATTTCAATAACCCAAAGATAGACGCGAGTATCACTCTATACAAATCAAAAGGACATTCAGGTAAGCAAATAATACTTAAAACTAATTGATGTCAGGAGTCAAGGAAAAAGTAGACAATGCTAATTTATTTGGATTATATATTGAATATTTTATCATACAACTAAATTGAAATATTCAAATAAACAATTGACCAAAAGAATAAAAATAATTAATTACATGTTCTTTCACTAGGTTTTTTTAAATATTTTATTATATTTTTGTACTATGCATGTATTTCTGTTTCCCACTTATGTGCAGTGTCCAAAGAATCCAGAAGATCCCCCTGGAACTGGAGTTACAGACAGGCATAAGCTGCAACATCGATGCAAGAGATTCAACTCAGGACCTCTGGAAGAGCAGCCAGTGCTCTTAACTGCCATGCCACTTCTCCAAGCCCTGTAGACATATTTTTTAAAAGGGAAGAAACCTATCAAACTACAGTGTTCAGAGGCACAATAAGATTTTAAAAAGTCTAAAAGCTAAATTTCCAGCGTACTTTTATTTTATTTTTAATTAAAATGTAATTACATCATTGTCTCCAACCCTTCCCATGTTCTCCTTTAAGATCCATGACCCTATTAGGCACAAAATAGTTATAACATGTTTTTCTTTACAGCTGAATAGTATTTCACAGTGTATATGTACCACATTTTCATTTTTCATTCATCAGTTGAAGGACATTTAGGCTGTTTTTATTCCCTGTTATGAATGGAGTGGCAATGGGCACAGCTGAGCAAGTGTGAGGAGCAGGACATCACTTTCTATTGCTGTGACAAAACTTTCAGAGGCAACTTGTGTGTAAAAGAGTTAATTTGACTTACAGATCCAGGAGGTCAAATGGCACCACCAATGGGGGACAAGTATTCAAATACATGAGTTTGTGGGGGGCAGTGTGGGATCATTCACATTCAAAACACCAGAGATGTGGAATCCTTTGAACACATGGGAAGGAGCAGTATGACTGTGTCATGTGATGTACTTTTAGCTTTTTGAGAATTCTCCACGCTGATTTGCAGAGTGATTCCACATTTGCAATGCCAGCATTGAACATGGGTTTCCCTTTCCTCACATGCTCACCAGTATTTGTTGTCTGTTGTTTTCTTGATCTTAGCTATTCTGCCTGGAGTTAGATGAAAACCCAGGGGAGCTCTAATTTGCATTTCCCTAATTGTTAAGGACAGTGAACACTTCTTGAGAGACATTCACTTCATCATTTGAGAACTCTCTGTATGGTAATGCATTATTATGAAAGTATCTTCTAAGAGACTGGGACTTTTGCTGGACCTCACAGCCAGAGTTAATAATGCACCTTGAGGTCACGTAAGACACAAGACAGATATTGTGCTGTCTCCTCAGCCTGTTTGCCTAACCTGCCTTTATGAGAACAATGTACCAACTGATCTTAATTGCCTTGGATTTCCCATGCAATCAGCTTTTACAACCTAAGGTAAAGTGTAGCTGTGATTTTGTATTATGTACTTTTCCATGGCCTAAACCAAAAGTAATGCATGTATATATGTGTGTCATGGCAGCAAATGCTGTAAACCACAAATAGACTGAAAGAAAACATATGAAATTAATATCCAGAATAAATGCTGGGATGCAGCATTCAGATAATACTCAACAGTGTTCGTTTGTTTGTTATTTTGGTTATGTGGGGCCATTTGGAGTCAATGACTTGATCTCTTGTAAAGCTATGTTGAAGATTTCTGTGAAGTATCCCTCATTCCTTTTTCCCATGTGATGCTTTCTATGGTGTTTAATAAATATGGAGCAAAAGCACCTTGTTAGGTACACAGAGACACACACACAAGTACAGACACAGGCCAGATTCACAAGAGAACTTTCAGGTAGGCACAGATATTTCATCATGTATGATAAAATAATTCATTTATTATAATTTTGAAGTCTTTACACAGAAAGCAGTATATATATATGTATATATGTATATTATATATATATATATATACATACATACATAAAAAATATATATACATGAGGATAAATTTTACATGCTCTGGAAAATTCAATTATAAACTAAATGTTTTGAGTTTAACTATTACCCAAAATTGTTTCAAAACTGACTATAGAATATTCCAAGTGTATCATCTGTTGAAAGTATTTTAGCCGGGCAGTGGTGGCACATGCTTGTAATCCCAGCACTCAGGAGGCAGAGGCAGGTGGATCTCTGTGAGTTCGAGGCCAGCCTGGTCTACAAAGCGAGTTCCAGGACAGAGAAGCCCTGTCTCAAAAAAAAAAAAAAAAAGTATTTTAGTATGGAAAGCTAAATTGTCATATATAAGCCCAGAAATGCTGTAACCTTATTCATCTTTAAATTTTCAGGGTAGCATTATTTTTCTTTTTAACAGCAATGCTTAAAGACAGGATTATACCAGTAACTATAGATTCAAAACAAAATTAAAATAATCATGTGTTGGAAGCCTTGCTCCAGATGGGTTCGATGACTGGGAGGGATGTGTGAAGTTGGAGCCAAGAAGAGATTGTGACCACCTGCTGTTGTTCAAACAAGTGGCCCTGGATAGACTGGGATGTCTTTATTTATGCAATTTCAATATCAGTTTTGCTTCCTGAGTTTCTAAAAATGGTTACAATAATTACCAGTTTGTTCTTTGCCTCTTTTCCCTTCCATCCCCCAAATCTCCCACTGGTAGCCATTACCTTTTTATCAATATCTCTACTGTTAGAAGCATAAGCAGTCTTGTAAGCTACAAAGGAACTTTTCTAACTAGGTACATCTACAGGTAGAACAGTGTGCCCAGTTGGCAGCATATATGGTTACTGTGTCATACAGGGTGAGAGACAGTTTTGTCTCTTGGGGTTAATACTTACATCTGATAGAGTCTGGGTTCTCATCATCACTCACTAGCCAAAGCTGGCTCACTCTATTCTACATTTTATACTATTCTATCTCCTCTGAGGGCATACCAAGATTTTTCATTTATCCTATTGGAAACTTACTCTTAATAGCTGGCACTGTGCATCCCTTGTTCTTATGTCCATCTCCCTTAACTTCTTAGGATATTGGCACAGTTATTAGATATGACGGAACTCTGGGTTTCTATGATTTTGCTTCATTCCCTGTTCCTAGACTTTTCCCATTAACTCCTGATAACATCTATTTAATAACATTTCTCAAAGAATCTTGTGGTAAAATCAATCTTTCCAGAATATTAAAGTAAATATAGAATATTAAACTTCATGACCTACTGTGACTCATTCGGGCGAGAGCAGTGTGGCTAGCATAGGGAAAGCATGGAGAGCATGTAGGACACACATTCCCCAGGTCATTCCCAGAATCAGGCAGCAAACTGTTCCCAGGCCTTTGCCAGTAGGTCAGGGTCTCCAGGGTCTTGCCACAAGGAGAGCCGTTCATACTATTCTCAGGCCTTGTTCCCCAAAGACGTCACATGGCTCCTGCCAATCAAGGATTCATACCTGAAGATGGCTCATGAAGCTGAGACATCAACGTGAGGGTGTACAATTGTTAAGTGAGAGTTTCCTGCACTAGGTTACAGACTGGATACAATATGAATATGTAAGACTGGATGATAGGAATGTCCTAACTGAGTGTCCGCTTCCTAACACTCTTTAAGCACAAAATAAAGCATTAAACATCTACCACAGAAAGGTATTTTTAAAACCAGCAAGAACTAGAAGCATTACTGAAGAGCACTGAAGATTGGCTGTTAGAATAAAAGTCTTCTCCAGAGTCACTGGAAGTCTGCTAGTGATGAAACATTCAGCCATCAGAAAAAAAAGATGAATATTTGCATACCAGATTCAATTCAACAAAATGATACCAAGACCTAGAAGATGATACACAAAGTATCAATATTTCATCTATTAGCACCCTAAGCATTGTTGCCTCCTTGAGTATTTGGGAATGCATGTATGTATGTGTGTGTATATATATATATATATATATATATATGTAATTATGATTATAACTGGGGACAGTGTACTCTTGAAGGATGAAGTTATTGAACAAGGGATCCAATAGAGAATCTGGCAGAGGTGAGTTTAGTCAGCCATTGTTTATTCATTTCTGGTGGTGGGCCCTAATGCATTCATCTGATACCCTGACGTGTGATCAGACTTAATGTTTATCAACAGATTTTGTTGGATTTTTTGCTCCGGTACTACTTATCTCCATTATGGTTAGAAACGGCCAATGAAGATGAGCTCAATTGTGTCCTTCATATACAGTGATTCTTTATGTAGACTCACAAGCCATCATTTTGGAGCCAAGTAATAGTTACCATCACTACAGTATTTATTTTTCTAGATATGACTTATGAAAATCTTTCAGTTGATCTGAATAATCATCGTTCTAAGTTTATGATAGATTCATGCACTTTTGCTTATATTCTGCACTCATATTCTGTGGGATTGTTCTGGTGGATGTGTTTTGGTGAAGTTAGAATAATCTTGGCTTTGCTCAAGCTGCTGAGTCACAGTGACATTTCTAATAGTCACATGATGAGAAATGAGATCAATCAAGGTTAGATAAAAGGATAATAATTAACAACAAATTATTGGTCATATAAGGTGAGACCTAGGAATATTTAACTAATAACAGTGAATACATGTATGTTACAAATATTAGAACCAGTTTTCTTTTACCTTCACTGACACATTTCCTTCACTTGTCAATATTATACTTTGTTCTTTCTGCCAAGGTTTCTTCTATGATCTTTCAGAGGTTAATTATGCAAAATATATCATGCACCTCTGAAAACTACACATGTATTCTCACACATTCCTCTGTGTTTTTGATAGACAAGTTATGCTACTTGAATTTAATATACTCAAGTCATGTTATACCCCTTTTGCCTAAATGGCATAAAATGACAACTTCTTTCCTATTTCATTTCAATCAAAATCTTGTGGAATACATATGAAATGAGAATTACAGCTGTTTCAATCTTGTTATTGCACTGAGCTTTTATGAAAAGTCTTTATTTTCTCTAACTGGTTTTCTATTTCACCACAGCCTTTGAAAATAGTTTCCAGTTTATTTTACATACATTTTGAGATTGTATCTCTGTCTGTAACTCAGTCTACAGGCACAAGAACCAAAGACCTACTCATTCACACAACCACAAGTCCTATAAAAACACTAATCTGAAAGGTATAATATATGTCCAGAGGAAGTGGAGCAGATCTGGTGGGCCCTGTGCTTGCTGCTTCAGTCTCTGTGAGTTCATATGAGCCTTGCTCAGTTGATTCAGAGGACCTTGTTCTCCTGGTGTCCTCCATCCTTTCTGACTCTTACACTCTTTCCTTCTCCTCTTCCTTACATTCCCCTGAGCTCTAAGTGGGGAAGGATGTAACAGAGGTATCCCATTTAAAACTCTCTCTCTCTCTTTTCTCTCTCTCTCTCTCTCTCTCTCTCTCTCTCTCTCTCTCTCTCTCTCTCTCTCTGTCTGTCTCTCTCTCTCTCTCTCCTTCCCTCCCAGCATCCTTCAATCCCTTTTCTCTATGCATAGTATCTGGCTGTGGGTTTCTACTTCTGTTCCTGTCTGGTCCAGAAGGAAATGATTATGATGATGACTTAATAGGCACTGGCCTATGATTATAGCAGAATATTACTGAGTGGTTTTATTGATACTTCTTTCTTTAGCTAGTACTGTTTGTCTATACCCTAGGTTTCTGGGACCTCAAGTTTCTGGTTCTTTGTCACCAAACTGTCTTGTGGAATGGACCTTAAGTCAAACCAAACCTTGGTTGGTTACTCACATAGGTTCTATGCCAATATTGCCCTAGGAGATCTTGAAGGCAGAAGAGATAGTAAGTCAAAGGTTTAGTGACTAAATTGATATTTATATTTCTCTTTTGTTAGCCTAAAGAATATATTATCATAACAAAGACATTAGAACATAGGGATGAAGGCTCCCTGTAAGCACCAGCTTGACTACTCCAGTTCAGTGACTTTTGTGGGTGCTGTCCTCAGCAATGGGGCCCAGCAGTCACTCTCCAGAGAGCAGCCCATTATCTTAGCAATGATCTGGGTTGTTTGGCCATTTCCAACAATTCAATTTAATGCAACCCGGTTCAGATACTGGAACTGCCTCTGGTGACAAGAGATGGCCGGTTCGGAGTCCCTCACTCTCATTACTACGAGTCCTCATTTGGATCACCTTCTTATAGTTTAGGGAATTTCCACTGTACTAGGTTTCCATACCATTCCTCAAATGCCTCTCAATTCTAGCTGTCTCTCCCTGCATTCCCTCCTTCAATGCTATCTCTCCTTCCCCTCCTCACATGATCCTCCATATGCCCTGCCCCTTCTACAGTCCACCCATAAATCTATTTGATTTTCCCCCTTCCGGGGAAATCCAAGTGTTCCCCCCACACACCCAGTCCCTTATTCTATCCCTAACCTTTCTGTGTCTATGGATTGTAGGTTGGTTACCATTTATTTAATGGCTAATATCTACATACAAGCAAATACATACCATATTTCTCTTTCTCAATCTGAGTTACCTCACTCAGGTAAATTTTTTTGAGTTCCATCCATTTGTCTGCAAATTTAATGAAGTCATTAGTGGGGCCAGCTGGAAGACTGTTAATGACAGCTTCTATTTCTCTACAGGTTGTTTGTCTATTTAAATTGCTTCTCTGATCTTGATATAATTTTGATAAGTGGTACCTATAGAGAAAATTTTCATTTTCTTTTAGATTTTACAATTTTGTGGAGTAGAGTTTTCTTGTTTGTTTGGTTTGGTTTGGGTTTTTGAGGGAGTGGAAAAGGGTGGCAAGTATTTTATTTATTTGTTCTTCTCCCATACAATACATCCCAAGTACAGTTTCTCCTCCTTCCATTCCTTCCAGTTGGCTTTTAAAGTATGTCTTTATGAATCTCTGGATTTCTTCAGTGTCTGTTGTTATGTTACGTCTGTTGGTGTGTTATTGAAAGCCTGGTAGGTATAGTAGTCTGGGCTGGAATGTATGGTCTCTTAGAGTCTGCAGCACATCTGTCCCAACCCTTCTGGCTTTTAGTCTCCACTGAGAAGTCGGGTGTGATTCTAATAGGTCTGCTTTATCTGTATTTGTCCTTTGCAGCTTTTAATGGACTTTCTTTGTTCGCTAAATTTAGAGTTTGATTATTATCTGGGTCCATCTATTTGGTGTTCTGTATGTTTCTTGTATTTTGATGGATATTCCCTTCCTTAGGTTAGGGAAATATTAATATATGATTTTGTTGAAATATTTTCTGGCTTCGGAGCTGCATTTCTTAACTGTCCTCCATTGCTATCATTCATAGGTTTTGTATTTTCATGTGTCCCAGATTTATTGGATGTTTTGTTTCATACATTTTTGGATTTAACATTTTCTTTCACCAGGGTATCCATTTCTTCTATTGTATCTTCAATGCCTGAGGTTCTCTCTTCCATCTCTTGTACTCTTTGGTGAACTTTGCCTCTGTAGTCCTGTTCAGATCCCTAAATTTTTCATTTCCTCAGTTTGGATTTTCTTTATTGATTCTCTTTCCATTTTCAGGTGTTCAATAGTTTCTGTCCTCCCAATGTTGTGTTTTCCTCAATCTCTTTAAGGGATTTATTCATTTCCTCTTTGAGGACCCCTATCATCTTTATGCAGACTGTTTTAAGGTCTTTTTCTTGTGATTCAGTTATGTTAGAATTTTCAGGGCCTGCTGAGGTACGATAGTGTGGTTCTAGTGGAGGCACATTACCTTTGCTCTTGTTGATTGTGTTTTCATGCTGGCTTCTGAGCATCTGGGATTATAAGGTCTAGGTGCTGAGTTCTGGTTTTGACTTTGCTGGGTGGGTGTTTTGTTCCATGGTTTCTGTTTCCTCTCTAGATTTTAAGAGAGTGTGAGGGCTGTGTGTTGTCTGGTGGGAAATTGTGAATGTGATTAATGTGGTCATCCATGGAGGTTCCAAGTAAAAATGTATTTCTGAGTATTGGGAGCTGACACTTAGAAAGTAGAATAGGCTAGGAGTCTCAAGGGTTTCTCAGAAGAGCAGGTTGTTCAACCAGGACCTACTTATTTTGTCTCCCTGGGATAGGGATAGACTGTGAAGAAAGGTTACTTCAGATGGTCTGATATAGGGCTGGAGATGATATTTTGATATTTAAGTAGTTCTCATTATATCACCCACCATATCTTCTTGAATTTCATAGCCTCTGAATCTCTACAGAATTTTAATAGATTATAACTTCACATTCTATAGTTCTTTGGAAGTTTGAGAACAAGAAACCAGATTGAATAGGAAGGAATACTTACATATGCAAATGGAGGCTTCAAAATGACATTTGTGGTAAGACTCAAAAGAATGAGTAATGAAAATATGAGTATCAATCAATGAGACAATAACAATTCAACAGTAATACACTGCACTAATTGAGCATTGGTATTAAAATTTCAGAAATAACATAAAATTTTATTTTATCTTTTCAGCCTTAATAGAAATGAATTATACCATTTGGAATCATTATGATAAAAAAAAAAACATTTAAGTTTAGCTGTGATTCAAAATTTTCTCTAATTACCCAAGTTAATTCTCTGGCCCCTAAATCATTCATTACATTTATCTTTTTTTCCTAAAGTCCAAGTCTCCAAATGCGCCAAGAAATAAGCCTTTACTGTATTATGTGAAACTATATTGTTACTGAAAGAAAGAAATAACTTCTCTTTATACTTGGCCTTTGTTATTCATAAAGGCATCTTTCCAAGTAATATGTTTTTGCCACCCAGCCTTTGTTTACTTCTAGGGACTGTAGGTACTTCTTGCTCTGAAGTAATAGAAATTTAAATGAACTTCTATGCTTTTAAAAATATTTATGCAAAAAGTATGGCCCTTGAAATGCCTTGTATCATGTTACATAACTACTAATTAATCTTACTGAAATTTGTTGAAGATACTGATTTTTTTCCCAAATGAGTGTATTTGGCACCTTTAAGACACATAATTTCAAAAGTTTAATCTAGGGTTTCTTTGTGACTTTGGCTCACAAATGTGACAGAACATAATGGTGAAAAGCCTTTTAGATCACACTTCTTATCTCATGACAGAAGGATACATAAAGTAAGGAAAGAAAAAAAGACAGGATCTCAATAACGATTTCAAGAGCATAGCTCCATTTCTGCCACTTTAAACCATTTCCTAAATCTCCAAAAGCTTCCAGTAGGTTACCAGTGGCATGCCAAAACCTCTGAGCATGGACAACAAGACACCACTGTCCAAACAGTAACAGTAGTATATTAGTAATAATAATACAAAGACTTCGACTCCAGGGACCTGCTATCATTAACAGAGCTGATATGCTTGCATAGTTTCAGTGGCAAATCATGTGCAAGTTTTTGAGTACCAGTTTATTGTAAATTTCATATCTTTATCAACTTTGTCCAAACATGCACCTCAATATAACTACATAATTTTTTTTGTCTGGAAGTTATGGTATTGTCTTGAACTGTGTGCATCATGGCCAATTTTGGACATCATGGTCTTTACTTACCAGATAATTCAAGGCCTACATCCATGACATGATAATCTCTGCTCTCTCCATGTTACTCTTCAGGCTTCACTGATTACAATTTCTAGTTTAACTATTTTGTTCCTTTAGCTCTTCTCTTGCATTTCTAAATCCTGTGTTCAAACATTGCCTGTAGTGAAGTGAAGAGAGGAAATGATTTTATTCCATATTTATTCTCAGTTTTGTCACTTTGTGAGAATTCTAAATCTATCATTTCTCCTTAATTTCATAAGTTAATGTCTAGTTTCCTTAAGCTATTAAGACAAAGTCCCATGTATATTAGCTGGAAATCCATGAAAAACATCCCATGAAGTCCCTTTATAGAGCAATCTTCTAGGTCAAGTTTGCCATAAGGAGCCAAACACCTGCAGCCATTTGCCCACTCTTAGTGAAGTAACATAGTCTCTGTGTGACTGTGTCCTGTAGACCTCAACAGAAATCATTATTTTGCTTGCCTTTTGTTTATCAGAAGTTTATGAAGACAGGAAAGAAAAAATGGAGGTAAAGCCCTTTGATATATAGTGGTGTGATTGAGGTGTGTCAAGATCATCTTCCACATTTTACAAGACTTTGAATTCCTGATTTCCCTGTGCACTTTACTCATAGTCAAACATAGAAAATGTACAATTCTAATTACTGATTTACTCAAATAGTGTATTTAATGCTGACACATCCACATTATCATTACTGAACATTATGCTCACTGAAACACCAGCGTGGAGGTTTGAGAAGTTCAAGATTAATGTGCCTCTTGTTCATTTTCAAAAGAAAATCTATTTGAATAAAACGAAATCAAGTGAACTGTTTTGTGTTGTGTTGTTTTTGTTTATCAAGAACTCCAGAGCCAGATCTTTGTGAATTGTGGCAAGACACACAAGTGTAGGTCGACCAGTATAAACAGAGTTAACTCTCAGATACACAAAGCTAACTGAGGCTTCAACATGAATTAGCAACTTAGTGAATGGAAAGGAAAAAGTTTGTGCCAAAGGGCATTGTCAGGATTTGGAAGTGTAAAGGCCCCACAGGCTCTTTATCATTTCCTGGTTGGTGGGGCTGTTCTGTCACTTTATGGCTCCTTAGCCACCTGTAGTGCTCTGGCAGATGGACAGCCACAGAGGTAAGAATGATTGATGGGTTATAGCCTGGCTCCATTTCCAGCCCATATTTCTGTTTCCCGGGCTTCTGAAATGTGAGGAATCACAAGCACATACCCCTACTGCCAGGAACTTTGGTATGGCCTTCTTTCCATGATGCCAGAACCATCTCAAATTCTGAAGAACAACACAGTCTTCCTCCTTAAATGGCTTCTGTCAGATATCACACATGGCGATGACCAAAAGAACCACCACAGAAAAGACTTTTGAGCTCCATAGAAGTAGAAGATCATGAAAGAAAAGTAGAAACTGAACTGCAAATTCCTGGGCCTAGGGATTTGACAATGCTAGTTTTCCAGTTTCAAACAATCACATTTACAAGAGAAAAAACATGGAGGGTGAGATCTCTTATGAAGACACAGCCCATTAGTCAACATAGGCAGAATCCAGGATACGTTTGCTCAAGTCTCTCCACACAGTATTAACAGATATTCTTTATGTTACTTGAAAGATAATATTACTTAAGTTTCATGAGATATGTAACATTCCATTATAGGGGCTGGAGAGAAGGTTCCACAGTTAAGAGCACAGGCTGCTCTTCCAGAAGACCTGAGTTTAATTATCAGCACGCATATGGCAGCTTACAAATGCCTGTAGCTCCAGTTCTGGGGGATCTGGCACCCTCACACAGACATACATGCAGGCAAGCCACCAAATGCACATAAAAATAAATAAATCCCATGGTCTATGTGGATGCCTGAGGCAATGTTGATGTCCATGGTCCATGCTGCCACTGGAAATCATTTGGAAGTCCATGATCCCTGCTGCCATGGGCATGGAAGCTGCTTTTGCAGTGGTATCGATGACAGAAAACTCATAATTGAGAATGAGAGACCATGAATGGTTCTGTGAAAACCCGCCCTCTAGAGCAACAAAGAGAAAGAGAGAATGAGAGGGAGGGAGGAAGGGGGAGAGAGAGAGAGAGAGAGAGAGAGAGAGAGAGAGAGAGAGAGAGAGAGAGAGAGAGAGAACAACAATCCAGGCATGAAGCTATTGAAGAGAGTCCTTAAAAATTTTTATAAAGATGCTGAAATGTACCTATTTCTTCGAGCAGGGGTGAGGTGGGGAAGGACTCAGCTATCTTTAAGGGTCTGGCCACTGAGAGTTTGACTGTACCCCAATGAGTATATGGGCAACACAAATTGGACTTGGTATATTTTTTTTTCTTTTGTGAGGAGATTGCAAGGGTGGGAAGGGAGCGCTATTGGGATGCATTACATGAAATCCGCAAATAATCAATAAAAATATTGTGTTGGGGAAAAATCTGCTGTGGATATCGCTCTGTATAAATTAAATGCTGATTGGCCAGTAGCCAGGCAGGAAGTATATGTGGGACAAGCAGAGAAGAGAATTCTGGGAACAGGAAGGCTGAGTCAGAGAGACACTGCCAGCCACTGCCATGAGAGGATATTAAGATACAAGTAAGCCATGAGCCATGTGGCAAGGTATAGATTTATAGACATGGGTTAATTTAAGATAGAAGAACAGTTAGCAGGAAGCCTGCCACTGCCATACAGTTTGCAAGCAATGTAAGTCTCTGTGTGTTTTCTTGTTTGGGTCTGAGCAGCTGTGAGACTAGTGGGTGAGAGAGATTTGTCCTGCCCGTGGGCCAGGCAGGACTGGAGAAAACTTCAGCTACAAAAATCTTTTTAAAAAGTATTACATTATGGATCTTTTTTCTATTTCACAAAATCTGTATAGTTCTACCACTTTACTCAAAACTATGGAACTGGCGATATCTCTGCCTGAAATACCTTTTGGATGTGAGACCTTAAATATTCTGATCTGCTACTTTTGCTTCACTGGATGCCTCTGTGCATCAGACATCAATCGACACAGCACCATATGCTGATAAATCCATATCGATACATATTAAAATGGTTAAATTAAGCTGATTGACTATTATTCTCTTCCTTGTTTTTATAGTGTTATGGTAAAAATCCACTCAGCAATTCTCATATGTATAATAGATTTTAATGTTTATAATCACTAGAAAAGTGGATATTTGGGTTTTATTCCTTGTGTTGAACTGAAAGTTTCTGTCTTTAACCAATATCCACCCATCTCACCCTCCCCTTCCCCAATCCTTGGTGGCCATCATCATTCTCTATCTATTTGGTTTGGGCTTGCTCGGTGCATTAGGAGGTATTGACGTCTCTGTAGCTGCTTCTTTCATTCACAAAGTGTCCTACATATTCATCTATGTTGCTACCAATGACAGAATTTTAGTGTGTGTGTGTGTGTGTGTGTGTGTGTGTGTGTGTGTGTGTGTATGACATGCTCTTTACCCATTCAACTTTTGAATTCTTAGGTTGAGTCTGGAATTATCAGAATTATTAATTCATAGTAATTATGAATAAATAATACTTCAGTGAACAAAGAACTTTAAATATCTCTTGAATTAGCCCTAACATTTCTTTATAACAGCATACATGTATAATTTCTTAAACGTGTACTGAATTTGCATGACATCCCTCCCCCTCTTTCAAACCTTGACATGCCACCATTCCCTCTGAATTCATAGCTTCCTTTCTCTAGTTACTACTGTCAAATATGTGTGTATATGAATAAATAAATGAATACAGTCTACGAGTCCTTTAGTCTACACATATATATGTAGAAATGTGTGTTTGTACAGATGTGTGTATGTATATACATGTATACACATGCATGTGTTTTTACATCTGATCACTTAGATAACCAATGGGGAGGTTCTGCTATGCAAAAGACTGGTTCTTCCTCAAGGGAATATTTTCAATGAAAAAATTATTTTCAATAGTTTGTTTTTGTCTCTGAAATCATTGTCTTTGGACTCAGAACAGTTTGGAAAATAAGCCCCAGAAAACAAAGAAATTAAGCAAAGAACAGTTTCCCTACCTAAAAAGAGATATTTCAGTTAGTTTAATGGTAGAATCATATTATATCCCTACTAGGTGAAAAAATAATAAATTATTATCAATAAAACTAGTTATAGCACTAGATAATGATGCCCAGAGAAAAAAATATACTGTGATTATCTTTGTTAAACTGATTATGCTTATGGGTGGTAACTACTTACACCACAAAAAATAAAAATCACATGAGAGTAAAGTAATAAAAAGAAAATGTAGTGTGTTATTATTCTTTAACTGCATTTATCTACCAGTAAAAACCTCATGGATAATATCACTAAACTTATTAGCCATATTTTTTAAGTTTATGATGCATTGTTTCTTTTCCTACACTGACCTCTTGTGGACAGTTTGTGCTAATGCTCATTTCAGGGATGTTAAAACAGCTCAAATCCCCAGCAATGATCAGTGTGTCTCATAGAAACTGAGACAATCGATGGCATAAAAAGAAAATAATTAGCTAGAAATTGTAGGTACAGAAAAAAAAATTGAAGTCAAAATCCAATTGTAACTACATGCAGTTTACAAGAGTAATGATATGATAAAATCAAAAAGGACATAAATCAGAAATATTTAAATAAAACAAGATGAGTGATTGTGACTAAGAAAATAATCAGAAACAAGGGATTTGGAGGTGTAAATCCAGGATGAAGATGGGCCTAACGTAAGGTGCTGTGGAATAATCCTTTTGTACGTTATGAAGATGTGTTGCTCTCCTTGTTAATGAAGAGCTGACTGATCAATAGCTAGGCAGGAAGAGGTAAGGCAGAGGAGTCAAACTGAGAGATGCTGGGAAGGAGGGGATGGAGTCATCAGCCAGACACAGAGGAAGCAGGAGGTGAACATGATGTGCTGAAAAAATAATAATGTGTGGTAGAGCATAGATAAGAATTATGGGTTGATTTCTGATGTAAGAGGTAGTAACAAGCCTAAGTTACTGGCTGAGAATTTATAATTATTAATACATCTCTGTGTGGTTATTTGGGAGCTGCCTAGCAGGACAGAAACCCTGCCAACAGTAAGGTGGTAAGGATGCTTTGAATCTGTTTACTGACAACTCCAGGGCACTTAGCTGACTGCTGAGAGCTATTAATGTTGAGATTCAGTGAGGCAGACAATTAGTATTTCAAACTACGATCTTGTTCAGTCTTTTCCTTGAAGACTGATTTTATTTTTAAGTATGTGTTTGGGATTTGTAAGTGCATGTGAGGGCAGGTGCTCACAGAGGGCAGAGACATCAGGTTCCCTGAAGCCAGAGTTACAGGCAGTTGTGAGCAGCTCAGTGCTGGGATCAGACTCAACCCTCTGTATTGCAGTGCATTCTCTTAACTACTACGCCCTCTCTGGAGCCCTTGTTTATTATTTTTTATTATTCTTTCTGTTCCCTTTAGATTCATATATGTAGTTACAGCCTCTGCAATGGGTGAATGCACTTCTGACAGCCAGAACTTACCTTTTTCTTCTCATCTCCATTTTGTTTTCCATAACAATGTGTTCCTCTCTGAGCATTTAAATAATACTTTCTTTGATTTTATAATTTTATGTTTACTTTTATCTTCTATCTTTAGGTACAAAACTTCCTATTTTATACAGTGGGTGGCATTTTTCTCCATCACAATCACCCATCTTGTTTTATTTAAGTATTTGAAAGACACATTGACATATTAACGCAAACAATAATAAGTCCCATCTATATTGTTTGCTCCCAGGGTCCATGGAAGAGTCTACCAACCAGCTGAGGATTCTAATCGGAGGGATATTCAATGAATCTAAGCACAATGAGTTCTTTAGTCCATTTGCTTTATTTCTCCAAGTCAATTCTACAAGTGTTATGGGGAAACCCGTCTACATACACGAACTGTGCTGTTTTACATGCATTGCGAGATTTGAAGTTTTCAGGGGTGCAGAGAGAGGTGATAAGGGTCCACACAAAACTCAAGAATTGTCAGCTAGGTTAACAACCTAAAAGGGGAGAGTGACTGAAGGAGAGTTCTCTGTTAGGGTCAACTAAAGCTAAGGTCAATTAGGGAATTCAAGTGCTCAAACTATAATCTAGCAATGGCTGGGTGGAATGTTAGGTATCCATAAGTCACGAGAAAGCAAACTGTCTTTGGCGCCACTTTTCTGGTTTGCTCCTCCCTGCTGCTGCTGCTTTTGGATAGGGAGGGGGGTGTGCTGGGTTGCTAGGCAACCTATATCAGAGCTTGTAGCATTTGGTTAGTAAAAGCACTTTCTCTCAGAGTAATTGTTGAGAAGGAAATCTAGGAATAGCACCTGGCTGAGGAGGAATTAGAATTTAATTTGCATAAGAAACGGAGCTTAGCATCTACTGATTGTATAGCCTTGTCAGAAATCTCCTTAGGTTGGTGGGAAATAACTACCTTAATTCAGTAACTAATAGGTGACTAAAACATCACCCCAGGAATGTGACCAGTAAATCTCCAAAGTTAGGGTCTTAACCCTGGTGAAGGTAAGGAGTTGAGGATTTAATTGCTAGTGGATATTTTTTTCTTACCTGTAAGTGGAATGAGCTAATGTTTCTCTGCATTTATCTTTGGAAAAAGGGTATCTTATCTGCAATACTTTTGTCCAGAGAATGTCTCTGGCCAGATTTATGTTAATGAAAAGTAAACACAGTACAATTACCCCAAATGTATAGGGAAAATTATGCCCGATTAGTGATCAATCACACTGTTATAAATTCTTGAAGGAAAAGTGGAATGGGGGAAACTCCAACAGCACCCAAGAAATGAATTGCAGGACACAGCTAATATATTCAAAAGCTAATATCACCAAGGCTCCTTAAGTCTTGATTTTCCTCTGTAAAAGTCCTTAACTTTTGCCAGGTGATAGCTTTGGCAATATCACCTGAACTCCTACTTCATATTCCTGTGGCTGGCAGCAACATATGATTTTATTACTTCTGTTACCATTAAACTGTTACAGTGATGGGACATGGAATTTTGGCTACCCAAATCTGTGTTCCTGTGCTAAGTTCACTAATAGATCCAGAATGAATAACCTTTTGGTGAGAGCTGATTTTTTATGATGACAATGGAAACAAACATAATGGAGGAAGGAACTACAAAAACACGAACACGAGTCCACAGAACTAAATAATGGACATAAGCAATGGTAAAGAGTGTGCTTGGCCACAGGAAAAGAAATGTAAATTAAAACTGCTTTGACATCCCATCTCACTCCAGTCAGAATGGTTACCATCAGGAACACAAATGATAGTATATGCTGGTGAGGGGGTGTGTGTGGAAAGGAGAAGCCTTATATACCATTGTTAGGTTATATATTAGGGTAGCCACTGTGGAAATCAGTCTGGAGATTTCTTAAAACAATAAAAACAAAACTACCATATGATCCAGCTGAAATATTCCTGGGCAGACTCCCAAAGGACTTTATGTCCTACTACAGAGATGACTATACAGACACGTTCATGCTGTTGTGCTCATAATAGCCCGTAAATGCAACTAGATGTCCTTCTGTGGAAGCTGAATCATGAAAATGTGGTGGAGCATATAGATCACAGAATTACATTCAGCTGTAAAAAAAAAAAAAATGAAATTTGTAGTAAAATGGATGGACTAGAAAACATTAAATTGAATGAGATAACCCAGACTCACTGCCCTATGCTCTCTCTCATATGGAGAACATAGTTTCAAATATATAGATTTATATTTAATGTGGGGGTGTCTATAGAAACTGGGAAACTAAAATGGAGCCATGAAATGGGAATAGTCCTGAAGTAATGTTGAAACTGTAGAACATGGGAAATACGAAATTTTAGACATTTAGGCAATGTTTAGACAAGTAGAGGACAGAGAGAGACAGAGATTGAGAGAGAAGAAGGGGTGGAGAGAGGTCAAACAAAATTAAGTATATATGAAGAAGTCACATGGAAACCTACTACTATACAAACTATTGGAAAAATATTTTTGGATTGAAGTGTCCTGCCTGAGCTCGTATTAGAAGCCATGTGGTTCGTGTTGCACTTGTTTGCTGTGTCATGGTGTAGCTAGAAGACCTCACCGACTGCCAGCGCCATGCTCTTTGAGCTTGTCATACAACAGAATAATAAGCCTCAGATATTTTATAGCAACACAAAACATAGTAAAACAAGAAAAAATACAAAAGGTTTTCACAATCCTGTAAACGTAAAACAGAATTATCAGTTTAACTTAATGTGTTAAGGTATGTGTGTTTTTATCATCAACGTTTTCAAATACACAATTACTTAATCACATCTAATTAATAACTATTGATTTACTTGCATTTATAATTTGATATAGCGATACATAATACAGACCAGCCAGGAGGGCTTCCAGAGTATGCTATTTTTGACACTGCTCCAAATATGCTACATACAATGTATATATCAAATGCATAAATGCAAAGTCTTTCTCTCTTGGTTGGAAGATAGCCTTATAGAACTGAAAACCATACAAAACAATTTTTAGAACCTTAAGGTCACTGAAGTTCTGTTTGGCCAACTACATTACACACCATCAGAAGCTGCCTACTAATAGTGGACTTCGAAATGTACAAGTTACACATTAACTCCTTGATTGATTTCTTGTTGCATACAAGCTTGGGTTCATAGGGACAACACATGTAAAAGAAGCCTTTAAACTGCACCAAGCTACCTACAAAATTCACCTCAGCTCTTTTGCTGATGCCAGTGACATCTTACTTCAACTCGGGAAATTGTGTAAGAAGTTGATGTGACTGGAAGACAGCCATCAGATCCTGATTGACACATCCCGAATGGACTTGCACTGAGACATTGAGGTGAATTCGATTCTTACTGATCCCAGCAAACTGGGTGCCTCTAAATTTGACATTTTTCTCTGTATATTTGATGAAACAGGAGTTTTAAGGTCACATCACAAAATGGGTCAATTGGTGAATACCCGAGAAATAAAAGTGTTGATTTGAGAACTATCAGTTCCAATAACCGAGAGACTTTGCAGAATATTTGAATATTGTGAACTAGTATTTCAGAGACTCATGATAAAGCTACAAGACTCAAACTTTGATGTTGTACTTGAAGATGCCACTTGTCAGTGTGGTGAGCTGGTGGCTGAGGTTCTTAAAATATGTTTTGGTTTTGTTTTTTTGTTTGTTTGTTTTTTGTGGGGGTTTTTTGTTTTGTTTTGTTTTTGTTTTTTTGAGACAGGGTTTCTCTGTGTAGCTTTGCGCCTTTCCTGGATCTTGCTTCGTAGACCAGGCTGGCCTCAAATTCACAAAGATCCGCCTGCCTCTGCCTCCTGAGTGCTGGGATTAAAGGCGTGCACCACCACCGCCCAGCTAGAATATGTTTGTTTGTTTGTTTGTTTTTTTAAATACCCTCTGTACTTCTTGCTTGGCTATTCAGTAGAAAAGTACAGTGGAAGACTTCCCCCTTCTGTGTTCCACTGTTCTCTCAGAGCTAAGTAGGCAGATGACATTCATTGAGAAGATTTAAAAACACAATTTATGTGCTCTGTCTTTGGCTTTTGGTTTCAATCACTTACTGAGGAAAAAAACGGAAATACTTTCAGAGAGAAGTTCTAGGAACCTTTTTATAATAGGTATTGCATAATCTTAGAGTTTATGTTCCTTTGAAGATGAACCTATATACTTTTTTTAATCAAAAGATTGGATTTGTGTAAATTAATCAGGGAACTGGTGTAAGATTGTGACTCCTGGCAATATCAGAAGTTATACCCATAAAGTCTCACCAACATGACCACCTAAGCATGAGATGAACAAGGACAACAACAAAAGACATGTCAAAGTGGACAGAGAAAAACCAGAAGGGCTCAGCCTTACACAATGAACTGCGTGCAGCTAGCTAAGGAATGCTAAAAACAGGAGAAATAATCTTCTCCATCGAAGAGCATACCAATTGGTTATCCAAAGCCAAATGGTCATCCCTGAAAACATACATACAATACAAGTACATTATACAGATTTAGATATAGATTTAGCTGGTTATGTTTAGGAGTGTGTGTGTGTGTGTGTGTGTGTGTGTGTGTGTGTGTGTGTGTGAGAGAGAGAGAGAGAGAGAGAGAGAGAGAGAGAGAGAGAGAGAGATATCATACATATATACATGTAACATTTAGAGTCACCTGAGAGATAGCTCAGAGGTTAAGAGCACTGGCTGCTCTTCCAGAGGTCCTGAGTTCAATTCCCAGCAACCACATGGTGGCTCACAACTATCTATAATTAGATCTGGTGCCTTCTTCTGGAGTGCAGGCATACATGCAAGCAGAACACTGTATATATGATAGCTAGCTAAATATCTAGATAGATACATAGATAGATACATAGATACATAGATAGATACATAGATACATAGATGATAGGTAGGTAGGTAGGTAGGTAGGTAGGTAGATAGATAGACCTGTATCTTCATTATTTAGAGTCTACATAAGAGAGAAAACATGTGATACTGTCTTTATTAGATTTGCTTAACTACCCTAATAGGATTAACTCCAATTGTGTTTATGTTCCTGAAAATGATATAACTTCATCTTTTAAGGCTGAAAAGTCCTGTTGTGTATATAAACTACAATTTCTTTTGCCTGTGCTTATAGCAGGAATCTTAAAAGTTCTTATTAATAAAATCAAACCTGAGGCCAGTTATTGGGGTGAAGGCTGGAAGATCAGAGACACAGAACAAGCCACAGCTTCCTCACCTTGCCAGTTTCTCAGCTGGTCTTGTTTTCTCAGACTGGAAGCCTCTGAGTCCTCATATCTGAATGGATCTCAGCTGAACTGTTGCTCCAAAGCCTAAATGCTTAACCAGTCAAATGCTGCTAGTTTCTGGTCATCACGCCTTATATATCTTTCTCTTTCTGCCTTCACTCCCTGGAATTAAATGTGTGTGTCTCTAAGCTGGCTGTATCCTTGAACACACAGAGATCTGCCTAGCTCTGCCTCACAAGTGCTGGGATTAAAGGCGTGCACCACAACTGCCCAGCTTCTGCTATGGCTTGCTGTGACCTATTTTCTAGCTACCATTTTTGGCTCTGTATCTAGTGGCTGTCTGTTCTCTGACCCAAGATAAATTTATTAGGGTGCACAATATTTTGGGGAACACAATACCACCACGTGTGCTGAAACCTAAGTTGGTTCCATAATTTAGCCACTGTGAATAGGGTTGCAACATTGATGCACATATATCTGTGGTGTGCAACCTTGGAATCTTCAAAGTTCATGCTCAAGAAGGGTATAGTTGGGTCATATATAATGTAATTTTAGCTCTGTTATATTGTTTGCTCATTTTCTGTATGTTTGTTGGTGTGTGTGTGTGTGTGTGTGTGTGTGTGTGTGTGTGTGTGTGTAAACAAACATAAATACAACCTTCTGGAGCTCAGGGAACATCGTGGTAGAGGGGGGTAGAAAAACTGTAAGAGCCAAAATACCAGGAAGCCTGTTGTAAAACAGTCTCTCCTAGAGATGGCTGCATAAACAAGACTGGAACAATAGTTGTATCAATGAACATGTTAACATAAAAGGGAGAAAATTTCTAGAGGTCCCTACAATAGACAAAACAAACAAACAAACAAACAAACAACAACAACAACAACAAAAACCTGCTGGCAACTAATGACTCTCAGGAGGAGAATTAGCCTCTCCCAGGAATGAGTCCCTTTATTGGTTGTCCAGATCAGGGTGGTACGCACTGAAACCATAGACACACAAGCAAGACTATTCCCTTGTTCTGAGAGCAGACTGTTCATTTCATTTGCTCTTTTACTAAGTGGGCGGTCTCATATTTTCAGTGTTCCATTTTGTGAGTTCTTCATATATTCCGTGGTTTAATCCTCTCTCAGGTATGTAGCTGGCAGGGTTTTCTGTAGATGTATCCTGCTTGTTAAATAAGAAACACAGAGCCAGTTGCAGAGTTAAAAACCACGAGGTCAGAGCCAAAGCAGAAAACCTTACCCTTCACTGCTTCTGCGGTTCCTCCTCTCCGCAAGAGACCTACTTCTGTGCGTCCTGTCTATTTAAAGACTTTCTGTTCTCCTCCCTCATTGGTTGTAACCCAGCCACATGACCTCCTCGTCACTGCCTGTTTGTACAGACCTCCAGGTCTTCTATGGTTGGTATTGAAATTAAAGGCGTGTGTCTGCTATGCTGGCTGTGTCCTTGAACACACAGAGATCCGCCTAGCTCTGCCTCCCAAGTGCTGGGATTAAGGGCGTGCCCCACTACTGCTCGGCTTCTGCTCTGGCTTGCTCTGACCTCAAGGCAACTTTATTGACATACAAATAAAATCACATTTCAATACAAATAAAATATCACTATAGTTTTCTCTTATTCTTTAGGCTGTTTTCCCTTGATTGTACCCTTTGCTGTGCACAAGCTTTTTAAATCTCATGCAATCCCACAGGTCAGTTCCTGATTTCATTTCTTTATTTATGAGAATTATTTTCTGAAAACTTCTGCCTAACACCATGTCTTGAAATACTTGCCCTGCTTTCTTTAACAGTTCCTAAGTTCAGTTTAACATCAAGGTCTTTATACATTTTGAATTGCGTTTTGTACAGGGTGAGGAATATTAATCAAGATTCAGCATTACACATATTGATGTCAATTTTTCTTTCTTTCTTTCTTTTTAGCTTTGACCATGTCCTATGTGAGGATCCAGATGTCAATTTTTCTAGTATCTTTATTGTAGAATTTTCTTCCTTCAATGTATGATTTTTGCTTCTTTTTTTCCAAAAAATAATGGTGGTTGTAGCTGTGCAGGATCAATTATGAGCCTAATATCCTGTCCCATTGAACTACATGTCTCCTTTGTGCCCGTATCATGTTGCTTTTGCTACTATGGGTTGGCAGTGCAATTTCAAATTGGTCATGGTGATACTCACTGCATTATACTTTTTTTTAGATATTAAGAGTTCATTTTTATTAAGAGATTTTAATATTCATTTTACATATCAACCACAGATTCCCCTATCCTCCCTCTTCCCACCTCCAGTTTTTCCCCAACCCACTCCTCATTCTCATCTCCTCCAAGGCAAGTTCTCCCATGAGGAGTCAGCAGAGCCTGGTGTATTCAGTTGAGGCAGGTCCAAGCCTCCTTCCTGAACCCAGGCTGTGCAAAGTTTCTCATCATAGGCACTAGGTTCCAAAAAGCCAGGTCATGTACTAGGGACTGGTCCTGGTCCACTGCCTGGGGGCCCCCTAAACAGTTCAAGGTAAACAACTTATCCAGAGGGCCTAGTCCAGTACCATGGGGGTTCCTCAGATATTGGTCCACTGTTCATGTGTTTCCAATAGTTTGGCTAGTAGTCTCTATACTTTTTCCAATCATGATCTTGATATCTCTTGCTCATAGAATCCCTCCTCTCTCTCATCGATTGAACTCCTAGAGCTCCCCCTGGGACCCAGCCAGGGATCTCTGCATCTACTTCCATCAGTTACTGGATGAGGGTTATATGACATCAGTTAGGGTATTCAGCCATCTGATCAACAGAGTAGGTCAGTTCATGCACTCTCTTGACCATTGCCAGTAGTCTATAGAGGAGGCATCTTTGTGGGGTTCTGGGGACATCTCTAGCACATTGCTTCTTCCTAGTCCCACAGTGTCTTCATTTATCATGGTATCTCTTCCCTTGTTCTCCCACTCTGTTCCCGATCCAGCTAGGACCCTCATTCCCCTAAGCTCTCTTTCCCCTGAACCTTGCCCTCCATTACCCTCCTCACTCCCAGTTTGCTCATGTAGATATCATCCATTTCTCTGTCACTGGACAATCCCTGTGTATTTCCTAGGATACTCCTTACTAGCTAGACTCCCTGGAGCTGTGAGATGCAGTCTGGTTATCATTTGCTTTACATCTAGTATCCACTTATGTGTGAGTACATGCCATTTTTGTCTTTCTGAGTCTCGGTTTCCTCACTTGGGATGATATTTTCTAGTTCCATCCATTTGCCTGCAAACCTCATGATGACATTGTTTTTTCTCTGCTGAGTAGTACTCCATTGTGTATATGTGCACATTTTATTTATCCATTCTTCAGTTGAAGGGCATCTAGGTTGTTTCCAGGTGCTGGCTATTACAAATAATGCTGCTATGAACATAGTTGAGCATGTGTCCTTGTGGTATGATTGGGCATTCCTTGGGTTTATGCCTAAGAGTGGTATATCTGGGTCCTGAGGGTTGTTGATTCCCAGTTTTTTAAGGAAGTACCCTGTTGATTTCCAAAGTAGCTGTATAAGTTTGCATTCCCACCAACAGTGGAGTGTTCCCCTTGCTCCACATCCTCTCCAGCATAAACTGTCTTCAGTGTTTTCGATCTTAGCCATTCTGAAAGGTGTAAGAAGGTATCTCAGAATTATTTTGATTTGCATTTCCCTGATGACTAAGGATATTGAGTAATTCCTTAAATGTCTTTCAGCCATTTGAGCTTCCTCTGTTGAGAATTCTCTGTTTAGCTCTATAGCCCATTTTTAATTGGACTGTTAGGTTTTGATATCTAGTTTCTTAGTTCTTTATATATTCTGGATATCAGCCCTCTGTCAAATGTAGGGTTGGTGAAGATCTTTCCCCATTCTGTAGGCTGTCGTTTTGTCTTGTTGACTGTGTCCTTTGCTCTACAAAAGCTTCTCAGTTTCAAGAGGTCCCATTTATTAATTTTCTCTCAGTGTCTGTGCTACTGGTATTATATATAGAAAGTGATCTCCTATGCCAATGCATTCAAGACTACTTCCTACTTTTTCTTCTATCAGGTTCAGAGTAACTGGATTTACATTGAGGTCTTTGATCCACTTGGACTCAAGTTTTGTGCATGGTGACAGATATGGATCTATTTGCAGCCTTCTACACATTGACCTACAGTTATGCCAACACCATTTGTTGAAGATGCTTTCTTTTTTTTTTCCATTGTACAGTTTTGGCTTCTTTGTCAAAAATTGCTGTTTGATTACTGTAGCTCTATAATAGAGCTTGAAGTCAGGGATTGTGATACCTCCAGAGGTTGCTTTATTGTAAAAGATTATTTTAGCTATCCTGGGTTTTTTGTTTTTCCATATGAAGTTGAGTATTGTTCTTTCCAGGTCTGTGAAGACTTGTGTTGGTATTTTGATGGGGATTGCATTGAATCTGTAGATTGCTTTTGATAAGATTGCCATTTTTACTATGTTAATCCTGCCTATCCATGAGCATGGGAGTTTTTTCCATTTTCTGATACCTTCTTCAATTTCTTTCTTCAGATAATTTTTATTTATTTATTTATTTATTTTTATTATTATTATATTTGTGTTTTAATTTTACACATCAGCCATGGGTTCCCCTGTCCTCCCCGCTCCGAAGCCCACCCCCACCTCCCCCCATCCCCTCCCCTTCATTCCCATCTCCTCCAGGGCCAAGACACCCCTGGGGATTCATTTAAACCTGGTGGATTCAGTACAGGCAGGTCCAGTCCCCTCCTTCCAGGCTGAGTAAAGTGTTCCTGTGTAAGCCCAAGGTTCAAAACAGCCAGCTCATGCACTAAGGACAGGTACGAGTCCCACAGCCTGGGTGCCTCCCAAACAGAGGGGTCCTGTGGGAAGGCTCCCCTTTTCTTCAGATACTTAAAGTTCTTGTCATACAGGTCCTTCACTTTCTTAGTTGGAGTTATTTGTGGCCATTATAAAGGGTGATATTTGTCTGATTTATTTCTCAACACTTTTGTCATTTGTATGTAGGAGGGATACTGATTCTTTTAGTTAATATTGTATCCTGCAACATTACTGAAGGTGTTTATCAGCTGTAAGAGTTCCTTGTTCGAATTTCTGGGGTCGCTTATGTATACTATCATATCATCTGGAAATAGTGAAAGTTTGACTTCTTCCTTTCCAATTTGTAGCCCCTTGATCTCCTTTTGTTGTATTATTGCTTCATCTAGAACTTCAAGTATTATATTGAATAAATATGGGGAGAGCAGACACCCTTGTCTTGTTCCTGATTTTAGTGGGACTGCTTTGAGTTTCTCTCCATTAATTTGATTGTGGCTGTTGGCTTGGTATAAATTGTCTTTACTATGTTTAGGTATGTTCTCTGTATTCCTGATCTCTCCAAGACCTTTATCAAGAAGGGCATTGGATTTTGCCAAAGGCCTTTTATCATCTAATGAAATAATCGTGTTTTTTTCTTTCACTTTGTTTATATGGTATATTACATTGACAGACTTTTGTATGTTGAACCACCCTTGCATCTCTGGGATGAAGCCTACTTGATCATGGTGTATGTTTTTTTTTATGTGTCCTTGGAGTCTGTTTGCCAATATTTTATTGAGTATTTTTGCATCAATGTTCATGAGGGAGATTGGTCTGTAATTTTCTTTCTTTATTGCATCTTTGCTTGGCTTGGGAAGCAGAGTAACTGTAGCCTCATAAAAGGAGTTTGCCAATATTGCTTCTGTTGCTATTATGTTTAAAGAATATTGGTATCAACTCTTCTCTGAAGATATGGTAGAATTCTGCATTGAAACTGTCTGGTCCTTGGCTTTTTTTCACTTGGGAGAATTTGATGACTGATTCTATTTCCTTAGGGGTTATTGGTCTATTTAAATAGTTTATCTGGGGTCCTGTTTTCTAGGTAGCCTCCCTGGAGTTGTGTAGCAGTCTAGTCATCTTTGTTTTACATCTAGTATCCTACTATGAGTGAGTACATACCATGTTTGTCTTTCTGAGTCTGGGTTACCTCCCATCAGGATGATTTTTTCTAGATCCATCCATTTGCCTGCAAACCTCATGATGTCATTGTTTTTCTCTGCTGAGTAGTACTCCATTGTGTATGTATGCCATATTTTCTTTATCCATTCTTCAGTTGAAGGGCATTTAGGTTGTTTCCAGGTTCTGGCTATTACAAACAATGTTGATATGAACATAGCTGAGCAAATGCCCTTGTGATATGATTGAGCATTCCTTGGGTATATGCCCAAGAGTGCTACAGCTGGGTCTTGGGGGAGATGGATTCCCAATTTTCTAAGGAAGCTCCATAGTGATTTCCAAAGTGGCTGTACAAGCTTGCATTCCCACTAGCAGTGGAGGAGAGTTCCCCTTGCTCTACATCCTCTCCAGCATAAGCTGTCTTCTGTGTTTTTGGTCTTAGCCATTCTTACAGGTGTAAGGTGGTATCTCAGAGTCATTTTGATTTGCATTTCCCAGATAATTAGGGATGTTGAGCAATTCCTTAAATGTCTTTTAGCCAACTGAGCTTCCTCTGTTGAGAATTCTCTGTTTAGTTCTATAGCCCATTTCTTAATTGGACTGTTAGGCATTTTGATGTCTAATTCCTTGAGTTCTTTATATATTCTGGATATCAGCCCTCTGTCAGATGTGGGGTTGGTGAAGACCTTTTCCCATTCTGTAGGCTGTCGCTTTGTCTTGTTGACCTTGTCCATTGCTCTACAAAAGCTTCTCAGTTTCAACAGGTCCCATTGATTGACTGCTTCTCTCAGTGTCTGTGCTACTGGTGTTATATTTAGAAAGTGATCTCTGGTGCCAATGTGTTCAAGAGTACTTCCTACTTTCTCTTCTATCAGGTTCAGAGTAACAGGATTTATGTTGAGGTCTTTGATCCACTTGGACTTAAGTTTTGTGCACAATGACAGATATGGATCTATTTGCAGCCTTCTACACATTGACCTTCAGTTATGCCAGCACCATTTGTTGAAGATGCTTTTTTTTCCATTGTACATTTTTGGCTTCTTTGTCAAAAATTATATGTTCATAGGTGTGCGGGTTAATGTCAGGGTCTTCAATTTGATTCCATTGGACGACATGTCAGTTTTTATGCCAGTACCAAGCTGTTTTTATTATGGTAGCTCTATAGGAACACAAGGATCACCTAATGACAGAGAAATGGGTAAGATCTACATGAACAACCTGGCTGACAGTGGGAGTAATGAAGGGCAAGGTTTGAGGGAAAGAAAGTTTAGGGGAGCAGGAGATCTCAGCTGGATCAAGAACAGAAAGGGAGAACAAGGAATAAGAGACCATGATAAATGATGATCACATGAGAACAGGAAGAGGCAGAGTGCTGGAGAGGTCCCCAGAAATACACAATGATGTACCCTCTGTAGACTGCTGGCACTGGTCGAGAAAGCCTGATCTGACTTAGTCTGCTGATCAGATGGCCAAACACCCTAACTGTCGTGCTGGAACTCTCATCCAATAACTGATGGAAGTGGATGCAGAGATCCTCGGCCAGGCCCCAGGTTGAGCTCCAGGAGTCCAATTGTCGAGAAAGAGGAGGGACTGTAAGAGTGTGAATTGTTGAGACCAAGATTGGAAAAGCAAAGGGACAAATAGCCAAGTGAATGGAAGCACATGAATTATGAACCAAAGGCTGTGGAGCCCCCAGCTGGATCAGGGCCTCAGTTAACTCTGCTGTCTTCTTTATAAAGTAAAAACTATTGTTTTCACCCCTTGCTATAAAACTTCAAAAACTAATTATAGGAACTCTTTTACAACATAATGATAATCTATATCTTATGATCCGGGTCATGAGATAAAATACCCTGGTTTTCCATAATAAATCCATGTCATCAGCATATAGAAATCACACTATGCATTGAAACATTTTTCCTACTTCTTGAAAAGCAATATCAAGTTATATCTCAATCAGCTATGATATCAGATTAGGATAGTCTTGTTTATACATTTAGAATAATTTCTGCCCGTGAAAAATTTATAGTATATACCACAATTATAGAACTAGATTTTTAGATTCATTCAAAAACCATTCACAGAGAGTCACATTGTGCTATCAAGTGGGGATATATGAAGAAGGAGTCATGGTCTCTATCCTGGATGAACCTAACATAGGGTAGGTGTAAGCTGTCACTGAAAGTCAAATGAGTAATAGATATTTTCACAATGCCATGACCTGGGTGCCATTTGCTGTTTTATTCTTGATGTTTAGGATTCCTGGATTTTTATGAACTGGAATAGAAATGAAATCTGATGGTGGTATGATGACACATGGCTATATCAGAGCAATAACTGATATGGCCTCAAAATAAAGTTGGATTTGTGTGTCTCCCAGATTCATCCTTATTGAGCTTCCTATTCAATCCAGGATGGTCATGATGTAGAAGGGATCTACATGCTGTGGAGAGGACCACAGAGATGGCCCCTGCTATATCACATTAGTTCAATTTGCAGTGGACAGGACAAGTACGGTCCTGTAAATTAAGAATCAAAATCCACCTCCACAGACTTGCCAATAGGCCAGATGTTCCTCACAGATGACTCTAGGCTTTGGGAAGGTAGCAACTGAAGCTATCCAGATGGATAACTAAATATTTTCTAATTGGATTTGAGCCACCATGTACTAGGAGGAACCTGACACTATAAACCTGATTTAAGGTAAAGAAAATTCTAGTTTGGAACCTAATATTGCTATTTTACTGAATGGTCATTGCAGGTGGGAGTTTCTAGGGTCATGTTGGGCCTTGTAGTCAGGATGAATCTCTCTCACCTCCAGTCCCACAGCCACTTATACAATAATCACTCAGAAGATTCTATTAATTACAAACTGTATGGCCTGTGGCTTTAGGTTATATGTGGCATTATCAATCTGCTGGCATCTTGTTGTTCCTTCAGTGGTGGCTGGCATCTCTCTGCACTCCATTCTTCTTCATCTACTCACTAGTGTGAATGTACTGCCTAACCTTATCCTGTTCTGCCATAGGACAATGTAGCTTAACCAACCAGTCAGAGCAACACATAATCACAGCATACAGAAAGACATCCCCCAGCAGGTCATGTTGGCAAAGTGCCTTCTACATCATTATGGTAACAGCCATAGCCATAGACCTGGCTTGTTCTCAGCCTTTGTCAGAGAAGCTTTTGTTATAGTGGACACCAATCAACTCAAAGTCCCACAACTGTCCAAAGGGCTGAGAATGATGAAGTCCATGCCAAGGCTCAGGGGATACTGCAGAAGAATGGGGAAAGAATGTAAGAACCCGATGATGAGAAGTGATATGGAACACTTTCTTCTGGACATGCCATGGCCTTTGCATTCATAAACTCAGCTGCACAGTACTTGCCTAAGATCAGGGAGCCAAAATTCCATAATAAATGCTTTTAGCAGTCCTAGATTTCAGGAGATATGAATCATTACTATAGGGGTTGAATGGACACTGCTGCATTGGCCATGATCCAGCAATGTCTCCCCATGAATTCATAAATGCATACAGGCATCTATATATATCACTAATTGGACATACTGGGCTATTAAATATTAGAGGACAGGAAGTTGTGATTTGGACATATTGGGAGAGGTCCAGTGTGAAGTAGGAATGTGATGATGGGGAATCAATTTAATATTTTCCTGAATCAAAGTAAAAAATTCTAAATTGCATTTAATTGAGTTGTTGCCCAAGAGGTCCTGTGGAAATCCCCAAACAGCCCAGCTTATTACTAAGACAATGGATTGCTCTCTTCGAACTGACAGTGAGGTCCCAGTGCCTAGGGCAATACCCACACAGCTCACTGAACACGGAGATATCAAGCTGGTGCCTACATGGAGCCTTTACTCCTACATTCTAATGTCTTCAATGTGTAGGCTACCAAAAGAGAGATGTAAACACCAACTCAGCAACAAAAGATTTGATCTACAATCTGTCCTGCCTACAAAATATGTTTGGGAAACTGGCACAAAACTTGTGGGAGTAGCCAATCAAAATCTTCTATGACTTAAGGTTTGAAAACCCCATGGGAACAGGAATAAGCAAAGTGCTAGAGAAGTCCCCAGAAATCCCCAAAGGTACCTCCACAATTGGCAATGGTCGAGAGAAAGCTCAAACTGATCTACTCTGGTGATCCAGATGGCCAAAAACCCTAAATGTTGTGGTAGAACTCTCATCCAATGGCAGATGGAAGCAGATGTAGAGATGCATGGCCAGGCCCCAGGTGAAGCTCCGGAGTCCAATCGGCAAAAAAAAAAAAAAAAAAAAAAAAAAAAAAAAAAAGGAGGGATTGTATGAGTGAGAGTTGTTGAGACCTTGATTAGAAAAACCTGGTGGATTGATAGGAAAACTCAAAAAAAAAAAAAAAAAAAAAAAAAGAAAGAAAAAAGAAAACCACAGGGACAAATAGCCAAACTAGTGAAAACACATGAACTATGAACCAATAGCTAAGGAGCCCCCAACTGGATCAGGCCCTCTGGATAAGTGAGACAGTTGATTAGCTTGAACTGTTTGGGAGGCACCCAGGCAGTGGGACCTGGACCTGTCCTTAGTGCATGAGCTGGCTGTTTGAAACGTTGGACTTATACAGGGACACTTTGCTCAGCCTGGAAGGAGGAGACTGGACCTGGCACCACTGAATCTACCAGGCTTAGCTGAATCCCCAGGGGAGCCCTTGCCCTGGAGGAGAAGGGAATGGGGGATGGGTTGGGAGGAGGGCAGGGGGGGGAAGGGAGGACAGGGTAATCCATGGCTGATATGTAAAATTAAAATAAATTATAAAATTAAAAAAATTAAATTAAAAAAAAGAAATTCTAAATGAAGAAATTAAACAAAATAAACAAAACAAATTGGGAGTCTGTGGGAGACATTTCAGATTGGGAATATAATAAGACATAAGTGATGTTGGGACTTAAAATTTGTGGTCTTCTCTTGCCGCAGACTGGATCTCAGCTAGACCACCAGACCGAGGGAGAACGGGGTGAAGGTACTCAGGATAAGTGGGATTTGGCGAATGACAGACAGCCACAGACACGAGAGTATGTTGTGAAGCTGCTGCAATTTTACTCAGACCAAGCAGTGAATTTTATACAGTTACTTGAGGAAACACGGCAATCGGCCAGTAGGGTGATAGACATAGAATCAACAATGTAGTTACACACTTTTCTCAGAATGATTAACAGATCTCATGAGTATAGCTTTTACTTTTTCTTTTGTGGTTCCTCATCCGGACAGAGAACATTACAGCCCTAGCTGTAGTTTTCCTTCTACACCTTTGTTCTGTATCAAAATTAAACCCTTTCCATCATTGTTCTAAACATGGTTTCATTTGTGTGAAAATATTTTAACCTTTACCTGTGGGTGATAAGGCACCAGGGGGGGCGGTACCTAGCTAATCTTTCCATGAACTGTAACTTATGCCATTCTGTTTTCATACCATTATGATTCACACATCGGTTCCCATGTACGTCATAAGCTCCCGTAAAAGGTAGTGGCTCTAGATAATTATTATATCTAAGATTAAAGTTAGGGGGTTGCCACCATCGACCCTTGATGAGAAACTCTATTTGTCCCTGAATAATTCTTGTAGGAATGGCTAATTCCTGTAACTGCTTCCTTGCAGCTGCTGTCGGCTGCGCGTGTGGATTGCCTATGAGTGCCTGTACCTTTACTTTCATTCTCTCTTCGCTAGAGTCTTCGTCCTTCTGAATCATAAGTTCTTTCTGCTCTAAATCATTCATGAATTCCTCCAAACTTTAGGGACCCTCTTGAACTGTTGGCCTAAGAGCTTGAATCATAGGTGGGGGTATTGAAGCCACTTTTGAGGAATCATTACTCTCTTTATGGGGCACATCAGGAACATTAAGAGTTAACTTCTTGGAATTAATACACAAGGAAACAACAATAATTACAGCTGCAAAGAGAAGAAGGCAGAGTGCCAGCCAGCCTCTGCAAGCAGATCTGCGTGGTTCCGTGTAGCCTGGCACCTCGATTCGGGCAGATTGATGAGGGGTCGCCGGGGGCATAGACCCGAGGGCCGCGAGCCCCCCTTTCCCACGTAACTACCTTATCCAAGGCATTTGTCGCGCAGGCGACACCGTCGTGGGCGTGGTCTTCTCTGGCATGTGTACTTTATAAGTGAGAGGAAAAGGAACTTTTGACAGCTCACGGCTACTTCAAAAGACTGGAGTAAGAGTGACAGTGTCCAGGTCAGCTGTGACTAAGGGATAAGATGGAAAGCCTGCCTAGCTGGGATGCACTGGGGAGGTCCGTGTGTCCGTCCTCCCCACTTCAGCTACTCCCTTTTCTTCTTCTCTCCAGCTTTAGCAAACTTCAGGCAACAAAAGAAGCAACACTTCATGATGATGAGCATCACAGTCAGCACACAGGCGAGCAGGAATGCAAGCACATCCAGAGAGTGGTACTGGAACCAGGTGAGCTCATGTGCTGCCACACGAAGGTGCTTGGCTCCTTTGTGGCGCATGACAAACTCAATCCAGAAGACAGCTCTGTCCAGGGGCTTCACTGGCTGATCGTGGTGGATTCTTGATAGCTGAATGGCATTCTCCTTATAGCTAAAGAGACCAAAATGAAAAACCAATTAATTTATTCAAGTGCTTCATGCCTAAGAAAGCTTCAATGAAGGCATCATGAGACTTAATAAATGCCATAGATTAGCACTATGTACAGTGTGGTTTTGCTTGGGACATTTTTGAAAGATTTCATATAAGCTTGTATTTTCTGTGAAATTCTTTCAAAAACTCAAATGGCAAATCATTTGGGGAAGTAAATCTTCCCAGCAGAGCAAATGTTTATAAGCCTTTTCTGTCACTGTAAGTGAGGTGATTCATAGAGATAGAGCATGACCACATTGATGCTCTTGAGAAGAAAAGGTGTCAAAATTCTTTATAACCTCAATTAAAACACTATTGATCATTAAAAATTAGGAATTGGTGAGAATGGGACATACTTGCACAAGATGACTTGAGGGCAGGGATGCAGCTCACTGATAACTTACTTAGAAACTATTTCCATTATCAAATTATTCTAAACTGACCTCTCATACAGGAAGTCTGTAGAGACAGTTTGCAATCTTGATTGACAATAAAAGCTCATTCCACAGTGGGTTTTACATTGTTGTTGATCTTTTCAAACTTAGACTATTGGGCTAGGAGATGTTTTCCTGTATGCTTTGAATATATGTTGTTTTTATTGGTTGATTAAATAAATCTCTATTGGCCTATGGCAAGGTAACTTAGAGGCAGGCAGAAAATACAAGCAGATAGACAGGAAAAAGAAAGGAGAGGAGAGAGAGATACCAGCCTGCTGCCCAAAGAACAACATGCCAGCAGACCGGTAAGCCCCAGAACACATAGCACAACATAGGTTAATAGACATGGGTTAATTTAAGGTATAAGAGCTAACTCTCAAGACGCCTGCCATATGCTATGCAGTTTGTAAGTAATAGAGTCTGTGTTTACTTGTCTGAAAGGCTCTGGGATGAGCAGGAGAGAGGAAAACTTCTGACTTCATTTAGTGCTCACCCTTGGGCATTGATTCATATAGACCTAAGCAAGCTTAAAGATTCGGAATGGGCAGAAACAGAGCCACACTAAGCTTCCTAGTCTCACAGTCTCATGCCAGTAGCACAGTGGAGTCTTTTCTCCCAACAACTGCCTGTGAGATGGAGCTCACTGCAAGCCACTATAAGCTAAGCAGCATGGTGGATCCCCACTGAAGTACACAGTGGTGTCTCCACGCTGAGCAGTGTATTGTGTGGTGGATTTAGCTTTTGCTAGTTCCCAGAGGAGGAGGAGGAGGAGGAGGAAGAGGAAGAGGAGGATTAGGAGGAGAGGATTCTAGGTTACATCCTGCTGCTGGATGAAGGCATGGACCCAGTGACTCCCAGGGACAGGAGATGGTATGGCTCTCAGAGCAGATGGTGAATTATCTCCACCATGTTGGGAAGCTGAGGTAGGTAGAGCCAGCAGCCAAGGCGGTTGAATAGTTTAAAATCTCTCCTGATCAGAGAAGGATTATAAATTCACAATAAGATGGATTCAGATGGAACAAAACTCTAAAGTGTTTACAATGTTTGTAAAAATGTATGTAGGCTTGGAAGAGAGAGAAAAAGTAATATATTCAGTTATATAAACATATAGATGATTTAAAAAAATAAAACCTTTAAAGAGACAATAGAAATGATTAAAAATAAGCCACATAAAGATAGAAATCACACAGAGTATGGATTACATTTTCTTTGGGATTTTTAACTGCAGTAACACATTTGATTGAAAAGGCTGGTGTGTTAAGCCTATATATTTATATTTTTAAAGGTGTCTTGACTTTAAAGCTGGTGTCTAAGGATATGTTGCTTTGGAAAAGAGGTTCTGCTTTTGTTTCCACAGAAGATGAGAACCTGTGGGTTGTTACCAGGCTTATATGGTTTGACCAGCCAAGACCCTCTGAAAGGTCTCTAATAACACTGTGTCCCACATGATCTAATATCCAAAATCAACTTCAAGGCAACTAGGTCAGAGAATATATCCTCACAGACTACTCCTGTCAGGACTTGACCATAATCCTAAAATTTTCTTTATGTTCCATAAGACTACCAATACATATAATCAGCAGGAACTAGCCAGAAATCTATGTTCACATCCCCCAAAACTGTATTATGGATATTTGTCTTTATTTAGAGATTGGTCAGATATTGTTTTTGGTCCTAGTCAATATCTTTCTAAAAGAAAAAAGGGGTATAGGATATAGGCATGATAGGATGAAAGGGTAGATTACTGAATTTACTTTTAAAGAGCAACAACTTGCTTAAAATATTTCACATTGATATGGATTTTAGTTTATTGATACAAATTTAATTTTGTTATATTGTATGTATATTTTTCCTCTTGTTAAAATATTATGTTTATATAACTCATTTGAAATTGTAATTATCATTAAGAAATACAGATTAATAGTTAATCATCTATGATCATCTAACTTGTCATATTAGTTAAGTTTTCTATGTATACATAGATATATTTCAATTAGGTAGATAATCTTCAGACACTTCAAACAACTACAGAATATGGCATTTAAATTTTTGGTTCTGAGCCTAGCCTTTAACAGTTGAGGCATCTCTCCAGCCCGAATATGGCATTTAAAATATTTTAAAAGCTTAGACTTTCTGGACATTGAGACATATGTGCTCCTGGTACCACCAGTCTACTTCAGAGAAGATAATGGACATTGAAGAAATTCATTATGGAGTTTACTTTCTGTTCTGTGTTGTTTTGTTTTGTTTTTGTTTGTTTGTTTTTTCAAGACAGGGTTTCTCTGTGTAGTTTTGGTGCCTGTCCTGGGTCTCACTCTGTGAACTAGGCTGGCCTCGAACTCACAGAGACCCTCCTGCCTCCGCCTCCTGAGTGCTGAGATTAAAGGTTTGTGCCACCACCACTCGGTGGAGTTTGCTTTCTTTGTGACAAAAGTTAGCCACTGGGCAAAAATGTGCCCTTGTGTCCAGTGATTGAAAGTATGTTGTATAAAATGTACATGCAGGATCCATAGGAAAGTGACCACTGAACTTTGCAAGATGAGATGGTTTTTGGGTTCCCGCTTCACAGAAGAGATTGCCAGATATTCTATATGGCACAAGAAGAAATGACTGAGAAACACTAGACCTATAGGCTGGAGATAGATGCCCCAACATTACAGAGGAACTCTGGGTGATTTCCAGGCAGCCAGCTATCTCTGTCTTTCTAGATTTTTGTAAGTTGCTTACAATACTCTTGTTTACCTAGGTAATATTATATCCTTTTGTCATCTTTGATGTAGTTGAAGACTAGATAGAATATTTTCCTTAATTTTAAATAGACTAGATATTGTAACTGTAATTCCTACTTGATTACTGATCTAGTATATTTAACTTTACTATATTAGAGTTAAAACCTTGCTTTTTGATTAGATAGAAAATGGGAAATGCTGGGGGATTTGTGAATGCTGTAAATATATGTTGTTCCCATTGGTTGATAAAAAAAGCTATATTAATCTATGGCAAGGCAGCTTAGAGGCAGGCAGGAAATATAAGCAGATAGATAGGGAGAAGAAAGGAGATGAGAGAGAGAGAGAGAGAGAGAGAGAGAGAGAGAGAGACAGACAGACTAGCCTGCCACCCAATGAACAACATGCTAGCAGACCAGTAAGCCATGGAACTCATGGCAAAACATAGATTAATAGAAATTGGTTAATTTAAGATATAAGAGCTAGCTAGCAAGAGGCCTGCCGTATGCTATACAGTTTGTAAGTAATATAATCTGTGTGTTTACTTGTCCAAGAAGCCACGGGACAGGTTGGACACAGGAAAACTTCTGACTACACAAAAGATCAGATGAATTCTACTGTTACCCTGGAGAGAACCTATCTGGACCAGGACCATCTTAAACAAAATCACTGTACTTACAAAGGGTCGTTAGTGACTTTTTTCAGTGCATTGGCCAAATCTGTACTAGACATTGTGAGAAAGTCCAGTCTAACACCTGCTCCTTTGGTCTCCATGCGAACAACATTATCAAACTGGTCTCCAAACAAAGGAATGCCAACCATAGGGATCCCGTGGTAGATCGCCTCATAGATGCCATTGGTGCCACCATGAGTTATAAAAGCTCTGGTTTTAGGATGACCTAGGAAGGGGAGAAATTAAGGGCAAGTATTACTCATAAGGCTGAGATAGAGATTGAGAGGCAGGGGAAAAGGGCACAGAAAGGGAAAATATTCTCTAGTTAGCATTATCATAACCAGAGGACTGCACTGAATTCCTCCCATGTCTTAGAGCAAGGAGCACAAGTCCAGAGATTAAGAGAAGGCCACATAGATGAGGCGCAGTGTGGAAGCTGAATGATTTTGTGCAATGGACAAAAAGGGCAGAGCTCCCCCCAAGTGCAGCAAACAGCTTGTGCAAGCACAGGCTGTGGTTCAGGAGAGTGTGTTCTCTTAAAGAACAGTGAACCCACTGCTCATGGTAGGTTGTCTCTGTGTGGTAGGATTGATTGCGGGGCATTTACCCACCAACCCCACAGCTCCCCAGAGTTTTCTTGAGTACAAGCAGTAGGAAATATTAGTTAGAAGGATTTAGATTATGGAGATAAACAGGTAGAAAATACAGGATAGCCTTGAGAGGGCCTGGAACCTATTCCAATGGGCCCTGACTGTCTCTGCCTCAGGGTATTTATAGAGACGCCAAGGGGTGGAGCAAAAAGACCTCCTTCCCCAGCACAGCCAAGTGCAGACCATTTCAGACACCTGCACTCATGCCCATGATCCTAATCATTGTCTTTATAAGGAGCTGCTGGGTAAGCCACAAGGAAGCTGAAAACGGGCTCTCACAGGTCCCCTTTTCTTAATATATAAAAAATAACTCATTATTAAGAGTTCACAGAAATCTCCATAATTGTTATACCTCCCAGTATGGGAGTAGAGGATGATAAAGATGGGATTTCTCTTTTGGATTAGGTCCAAGGTGACTACAGAATTCTTTAGCTGCATCAAGCCCTTTCTAAACCAAAAATTTAATGCAATTGCAATCTTAAAGAATCCCTTAACTTCATCATTACCATTAACAGATTAACATAAATATTGCTATACATAGTCACAATTCTCCCACTCCTACAACTCAAAGCAAACTCTTAACAAAACCATTTGAATTAACAGATATGGTGCTATATGTAGTTAACATATTTCTAAGTCTTATATCTTTAACTCTTAATCATTTGAATTTTCTTGCTAACAGAATATAGGAAAAACTTCTGATGTATTCACATTAAACTTAAATATTTCCTTAATTCCACAAAACAAGGATGCATTAATCAATAAGTTAAACATAATTTCTGCAAACATACATTCAACCTTAATTCGCTCATAAATCCTCTTTTTCTTTATAGTTTTTTAAAACAATCTCAAACCTAGGTAGAAGAAAACCTAAACTCATACAATTCCTACAAACCCATATTGAAAAGCAGTATTCTCAATCTAACCATTAACACTGAAAACTTTTAGCAAAACATTCAAAAGCAGTTTCTTAATCAAACTCTTTACACTTTAAAAGTAGCCTCTTAGTATACCATATTTGCATTTCTTACTAAGAAAACATGACATTAATCCACTCAAACAACAATTTTTTAAATTAAATAGACTAAGGAATATTAACTCTCCCTTTTCTTTATAATTTTTTAAGCAAAGTCCCAAGCCTAGTTAGAAAACCCGAAATTTTCTGTTTAAACAGTTCCATTTGTAACACAAAACCAATTCCGTAAGTAATTCCATCTTTACATAAACAGTTCCAGAAAACAATTCATGAATCACCAGTTAATAAAGCATATTTGCATACACAAAATTGCATCTTGAGTCAAGGTAGAAACAATAAATTTCTTCATTTAAAAGTTCCATTTTTAACACAAATAATTCCAGAAAACAGTTCCCAGGTCATTACTATAAGTAAACTCAAAATTGTCCCATTGCAATGAAATCTATTGTTCATTTCATTAAGTCCCAAAATTCAAATGATAAATTCTGGTACTAGCCTTCCAAATAAGAAGAAATCCATTACAAAAATCTTTTCATACTTTTATCTCATTATTTTAAGTTCAAAAAGTTCAAAAAAAGTAAATTCTGGTATCAACCTTTTACTTCCAAATATGAAGAGACATTTTACAACCAAAACATTTTGCAGTTAACAATTTAGTTCAAACAAGCATCTCTGCAACTTTTATTCTCAAGCCAGAGACCTTTTTAGGTATAGTAGTATTCTAAACTGCACCGTTTCTTATGTTAGCTCAGGTTTTTCTGTGTGGCATTGATTTTCCATGGATTTCAGATGTGGATGGCTAGATGTGCTGGTTCTGGCATCTGACATTCTTAGCTTCTTAGCGGCTTCTGGAGCTTTTGAAATCATTCAGACTGCCTACTTTGCAGTCTACTAGGACACTACCTTCAGTGTCTCAGGTTCTTTCACCATATACATTAAGAATAGACTCACACTTAACATTTATACTTTTTCACAAACTCACATATAACATGTGCTTAAGCATAAACTCACACTCAACATTTACACATTTTTACAAACTCACATATAATGCATTAACATTTACTTATTTATACTCCTTAAGGAAACTACTTTAGCAAGTATATATCTTATTACTTCTTATATATTTTTAATATTCCTTCCACCTTCTTATTTTTTATTTAAACTTACATTTACAACTAGCATCTTTACTTCTTACAAGCTTATCACTACCTGTCATAAGACGACCTAGATACATCTTGCAAGCTTATATTCTTAAAGTAACTCTATAGATCTATTTTACAAACTTATATAGGGCGACCATTAGCATATATTTAACTTATCAAACAACTAAAGATTTCATATTGAAGATATTTAACATTTTCTAACAAGACAGAATAATTTTTTACTTCTTACTCTTAATTACCATCACTATCTCTAATAGAAAAATTGTCTTAACTAGACAGAAAGTACACAAATAATTTCTCAAGTTCAGAGCATATAGATAGCTTTGATATTCTCAAAGTTCTTGATAGATTGAAACAAGAGTAATTCTTTAATGGCTCTCTCAACTCTGGGACTTAGTGACTTCTGTTTGCTAAACAGTACTTTATGCACTTCAGATCTTTTACAACAACTCTATTAAGAGCTATGCCAGTTTACAGCAAACCCAAAAAGAAAGAAAGAAAAGAGAAAAAAAAACCTTGTATGGAATATTCTATTTCTGAATTGTTTAGCTAGTCATTCCATAACAGTCAATTTGCCAATAGAAGATAGTTGTCTAAGTTGAAATTAGGTTCCAGACCTACAGCTTTCTGCAGGTCTGAAAACATTGCTGAAACATTCACAGTTGTCTCAAACTCCTCAGCAGTCTGGGAGCCTCTTTATCATCCTACTATGCCCAGACTGCAGGATGGGCCTCAATAGCGAGGAAACTGACTCAGCTGACTTCCATACTCAAGCTTTGATACCACTTTTCCTCTTAATTTTTTAAAGCTGTGTTTGCCTTGAGTTCTTTAACCATGCTGATTTTTCTGATAGATTTTTATTAGCCCAATATTCTCACCAAAACTGCTACTATTCAAAGGAGTCAAGAACATAAGTGTTCTTTTGCGAAAAATATAATTTATTAGCTTACTCTGAGAAAAAAGCAATTTCAGGATTTAGTGTTTCATTTCATTAGCTTTAACTTCACATATTATTAACAGCTGTGATATTTAACAATGATTTCTTATAAGGAACTTTCAGGTGAAGTAACTATTTTTTAAGAAGTTTCCAGTCTAGAAAGCAGTCATTTCTTTTTTGAATGAATGCCTGTTTCTTATCCCCTTAATTAGATTTAAAAAGGAATCACTCATTGCAGGCTGTTTGTGCAAGAGGTAAAGAAATTTTAATTTTACATACGTTTCTTCATATCTAAGACAATGTTCAGTGTATAGACTGCATTCTCTTGCTTTCTTAAGGATTTTAAAGTGGCTTGTTTGCTCTTATAGGTAGCTTTTTGTTTACTCTGAGTTCTCAAGAGGTAAGATTAAGCTTTCTAGCATTGCTTTGAGAAGAAACTTCATTCTGAGCTGAAAAGTTTTTGGACAGCATCACCATCTTTAGCTGAAAAACTCCATTTCCCAGAACTCATTTCTCTTCTTCAGCTCACTTTTAAGAGCTGGCTAATGGACTACATTTTCTATAGTTTTTTTTTTTTTTTTTGGGGGGGGGTCTAAGAGGCAACTGGTTCTCTCTTTTTCTTTAAATTGGACTTGCTTACAGATTCTTTCCCGGGAGGTTTGAGTTTTCAATTGTGGGACATTAAGAGATTTCTATTCTCTCCTCAGCTGGCTTTATCAGGTGTCTCTCCTTTATTTGACACTGGTCCCTGAATCAGAACTGCACCTGCCTCATTAGCAGGAATTGAGGCTGGCATTCCTGATAGCAACTTTCCTGGGGCTTGTGTTTGCCTTAGCCAGTCAGTGAAAAACAAACATTTACAACAGCTTTTCCAGAGCTCCTTCAGAGAGATTTTTCTCCTACTCGTTTTATTCTCATTTTGCAGAGCTTCAGATATCTCAGGCTGCAGCTCTGTTCCTCTGCTAGCTGCCTTTGGAAATAGGGACTTCCCCCCACCCCCACCTCTCAAATCTACCTCAAACTCTAGCAGCTTGTTCAGGTCTTGCATGTTAGTAGTTATGCGGTGCTAGGAACACGTCCCGAACATGACAGAACCACGGGAGAGTTTTATTAAAGACGATAGAGGTGACAGGCCTGTGTGAAACACACGTGGGGAGAGAGAGACAGAGAGAGACTGAGAGCCTCGCGCAAGATGGCGCACGCATGCGTGTAGATTACATGGCTGCGCGTGCGCTTTACGCAACCACGTAAGGCCACAGAGTCCCGGTCCCGCGAGATGTCTGACCCGGAGATGGCTATTCTACACCAGAAATAGTTAGGCGGTCCGCCAGGCAAGCCCAACCGTGTAATTGTCTATCATTCCCGACTCTCATGTTTTTTAAAAAAGAAAAAATGTGGATAGATGGGTATGGGACGCCGTTTCTCTCAAAGACTGCTTCAGGCTGAATGGTGGACGTTGATTGGTTTTGGGGGGAGATGGGGAAGCCGTCTCCTGAAGTTCTGGGATGAAATCCTGTAGCTGTGTCCATCCTCCAAGGTGTGGCTGATCCTAGGATGAGATCCTGCAGCTGTCCGTCCTCTATGGTGTGTCTGGGAACCTTCTATCTGACAAAACACTGGTGACATAAAAGCTTAGACAAAAGATTCATTATTATTTTGTTTTTGGAGTTGACATTTATCTGAGGTAGATCTGGCCTGTCCGGATGGAGACATGTTAAAGGTTGCTGTGATGTTTAAGTACTCTGCTTAATTTTTTTACCTGAGACAAGCCTCATTTGAGGTGGTTTATTTAAGGCACCTGTTTGTTTTGCTAGTTTAGCGTTTGGGAAACACAGGTGATCAGTTACTGAGTATTGAACAGTGACAAACTGTTATAACCTTACCGCCTGGATATTTTGACAGTCCCTTTTGCCTCCGGCTCTATGTGGCCCTAGTTGGGAAAGGGGGATACCTTATTCCTCTGGAATTGGTGACAAGGCAGTGGATCCTGGTGTCCTCTGGAGCTTGAGAGTGGAAGAGAACTTATTTTTTTTAATTAGGTACAAGGCAAAGATCATGGCCCTGTCTGTATGCACATGAGAAACACAGGCGGTAACTTTAAAGTGAGACAGTGAGCTCTTATCTTAGTTGGAAATCTTTCTCATTAAGTAACTCTGAAAGTACAATTAAATCTGGTGAGGTAAGGCTGTCCTCTGTTCCCGACAATAGAAAGGAGTGACATCCTAAAGCTCCCAGGACTGAGTCAATGGCTCTGGTGTCCAGAAGGAAAGAAACTGATCCATTCCCTGTTGAGTTCTGGGTTCCCTGCTGTGTCTGTAGCCAAGCCTAGGTTGCTGGAGGTCTTAGCTTGCTGTACCCATTCGTCTTGGCGCCTGGGGGCAGTCAGCTGACTGGTTGTCTTTCTAGGCAGCACAAGGACAAGGCTGTTGATGGGCAGAGCATTCGCTAGCCCATGGCCTTTTTCATTTAAAACAGGGACTCAACAGCTTTCAGGAGTCAGCGAGTGCCAGCATTTGGCAATTTCGTTTTCGGGCTTTTCTCCCTGACACACCTTAAATGCCACAGATGACTCTTTTGTCTTTGGGGTCAGGAGCCTTGTTCTCCAGATACTTAACTTTCAGCCGGGAACAAGAGATGGATTTTACTCTATGTCCTGAATTTTTCCTGACGATTGGCGGCTTAAGGACAGCTTTTGGAAGGATCTGCCAGTAGGCAGACTGTAAACCAATCCTTTGGAAGACTTGCTTGAGGCTATAAGCTGATTCCTTTTGGCTTAGGAGACATCCCGATTATTGTAAACTTAATTGTTGAGGATAGAGGTGACAGGCCTGGGTGAAACACATGTGGGTGGGGAGAGAAGGGGGGGAAGGGGGAGGAGGAGAGGGACTGAGAGCCTGAGCGCCTGAGAGAGTCATGCAAGATGGCACCGGCTTTTTAAAGGTTGGGCCGCACATGCGTACAGGGACTCCTGTGGGTACTCCACGCATGCATGTAGATTACATGGCTGCGCGCGCGCTTTACACAACCACATAAGGCCACAGAGTCCTGGTCCCGAGAGATGTCTGACCCGGAGATGGCTATTCTACACCGGAAATAGTTAGGCGGTCCGCCGGGCAAGCCCAACCATGTAATTGTCTATCAATGCATTTTCTGTGGAGGATTATGTGCCTTCTATGTTTCTTCAGAGTCTTTCTCCCAGACAGTTCCCACTTTGGTCTCAATTTATCCCCTCGGCCCCAGAAACATTTCCCAATGCCACAGTGACAGCGTTTTTGCTTCTGAAGGTAGAGGCTTTAGTCTGTTTCCGTTTGGGGGGGGGGTCTGTGAGGTTTATGTCCATAAATCAAGCTTAGCAAGGGAGGTTTTTGCCATCTCTGAGCTCACATTAGGACAGGGTTTTTTTTCCTCAGGTCTTTCATCTGACCTGGTCCCCCAGTGGGTTGCATTTTTTGTCTGGGTGCTCAAGGATAGGGTTTATGCCAGAGACAACCACCCCTTAGGGCTACACTCCCTCATCTCACCTGGAGTCAGTTGAAACAAAGCTTTTCTCAAAGAGGTGCTTTCTCTGAGAGAAAAGAAAGCTTTACTCCTGGATAGTTCTGTTTTGCCCTGGCTGGGCTCTTTCCCCAGACAGCTTCTGACTCAGCAGCATGACTGCCTCAGACACAGTTCAGCTTTACTGCTTTCCCAGAAAGGTCCTTTCTCTGGTAGGAAAGCTTTTCTCAGATTTCTTTTTGCAGCTGTGGACCTATCAACCCAGGACTTGTAGGAAAGGGGACAACTGTGCCTTTCCCACTTACCTTAGCTTTGTTCATTAACATCTTTCCTTCTGTCCTGCACCTTCCTCCCTCAGCTCTGTGCTCCAGGAAGTTTACAACTGCAGGAACCCTAGTATCCCAGAAGTGCACTCCAACTCAGAGGCATACAGTGCTAACAGAGTTTGCATTGCTTTAGGGGATCTTTGCCTTAGGAGGATTAGGAGCACCTTTTCATTCTGAAACCTCACTCAAACAAAACCCTGGATGCCTCAGCTGGGCTGTAACTGAAAAGCTTGGATTTTTTGCTTTTCTCAGGTAGTTCCTGCCCTTTTGGGCTCTCTGTAGCTCTATACCCACACTCTCCCAAGTATTTCTGTCAGGGGTCTTGGCCCATTGTCTTTTACTAGCTTGAAGAGACAGAGTTTAGAAGAGGTTCTTAGGAACTCCATCCCTGCCTCCTGCATTGCAGGGAGGATTTTTAAAGCTTGAAAGAGAACTTGGAGAAGTTTTGCTTCTTAAGAAATTTGTTGTTTTCCCTTAGAGCTAATTACAGATGGTCCCCATTCTAATATCTTCAGGTGATTCTAGTTTTTGTCTTTCTGAGAGAAAGTTAAAGGCTTTCGTTTTTAAGTTTAAGAGAGCTTTTCATTTGAGAGAGAAAGATTAAGGCTTTTTAGAGAGACCCCCCCCAAATTTTCCAAGAAAAGCTTTTAGTTTAAAAGAAAGATTTTTTCCCCAAGAGAAAAATACCAACTTTCCCCAAAATTTCTGAACTTTAACTTTTTGACTTCTTACACCCACGTTTTTGCCTCAGGGAGAAATCACTTTCTCCTGCTGCTTGGACTTAGCATTTTAGCTGTCCCCAGATCAAAAGCTTCCATAGGAAACTTTTTCTTCCCCATAAGCTCAAAGAAGAGCTTTTTTACTACCAATAAAGCTCAGAGAAATATTATTTTCCCCAGTTTGCTTTCATAGCCCCCAGAGTGAGAAAATTGAAGAGTTTTCTATCTAGTTGCCTTACTTATTTTTTCTACATGATCTTACACCTCTAAGTTTTTCTTACACTATATTACTACACTAGAACATACTTATTTTTCAGATAGAAATTCAGAAAGGGATAGAAGATAAAAAATTTTGACAGAAGAGAATTTTGTGCTGCAGCATCGGACATCCCTCCAGTCCAGTCTGGTTTTTCTCTTGAGAATAAAACCCATGCCCCTCATTTATATATATATGTGTGTGTGTGTGTGTGTGTGTGTGTGTGTGTGTGTGTGTGTGTGTGTATGTATGTGTGTGTGTGTACATATATATATTTGTTCCATAACACTGGTGTGCCAATTTCCACTGGCAAGGCTGACTCATACTTTCACCAAAACTCTGTAATAAAACTATTATTTTCCTTTTTCTTTAGTCCCTATTACTTTGTCTTTAGTCTCTGTTCATTTGTCTTTATTCCCCCCTTTTTTTCATTTCGTCTCTGTTCCTGGTGAACTGGGAGGTGAACATGAACATGAAGTGTATCTGAAAGATAATTACAGTGGAGATAGAAATGGATTCTCCCATTTCCAAGGTTACTGTACAGAATATTCACATCATTTGTTTACCCATTTTCTCCAGAAGTAGATCACAGTTGTCCTAAATACCATAGTGTTGACATTCACCTTCCTGAGCAGTCATTCCTCATGTCTCAGGGATCTTCTCATGCTTACCAAGAAGGTTATTCTGGGGGATCCATTTGTACAGCCGAGTGTTGGAGCCCAGGGTGTCTGGCTTCTTGCCTTCAAATCGCCAAATTACCTGTAAAGAGGAAGCTAGCCTCTTATTACTTTGGTTAAATGTCAAGTTACTCCTTCTAGAATTCTGGATAAATTAAGAATCAGTGGAGACAAATGCCCAGTCTGGAGGAGCCAGGAGGTGAGGATGGATGATGGGAACCATGAAGAACTACTACAGCAAGGATGCAACACTCTTCACTCTCCTGCATTTATTCTCATGCTTATCCAAGTGTCAGCACGCCACCTTAACATTTAACCAACAGCAACTTAGGCAAAGTTAGGTCCAGTAATGTCAAGCAGGAGGTAAGAAATGTGTCAAGGCTGGAGAGGTGGCTTAGTGTTTATGAGCACTGGCTGCTCTTCCAGAGGACTTAGTATCAATTTCCTGCACCTACATAGCAGCTCACTACTGTCTGTCTGTATCCCCAGGTCCAAGAGAGCAGAAACCCTCACACAAACATACATGCAGGCCAAATACCAATGCACATTCAAAAAAAATATGTGATTGTAATTCCAGTTCAATGATCCACCAATGTTACTAACATACACCCTTTTCCCCAATATATATTTATAGCAATTTTTACTTTCCAAATTCAATATAAATATTTTTCAATGGTATTTGAGTTAATCCCTTATCATCACTTTTATCATAGGTATTTTGTAAGATTAGGTCTCTGTGACATGTTGTTGTCTATGCACATGGTCACTTGAAGAGCAAGTCCCCAAGTTACCCTCTACTTCAGCTTTAAAAGCCACAGTCTCCCAGGTGGACTCTGGGTTGGTAAATCCTAGCCTACCTATCATTTTGAATAGCAGGGAAAACATTTCCATGCATAATCCTGTTTTAATATGTAGGTCGTCACATTTTGCCAAGCCCAAAAGGAATTTTATGCTGTTGTACAAACTCTATTTTAAAAACTTTACATCTTCTTCTTTTTCTATATTCTTTTTATTGGAAAGAAATATTTTTCATACAATATGGTCTGATTATATTTTTCCTTCCCTAGCTCCTCCCCTTCTATCCAAATCCACACCCATCTTTTTCTCTTCTTAGAAAACAGGCATCTAAATAATAATAAAAATAAAACAAGATAAAAGATAAACAAATACACAAGAATAGCACAGTTCCATTTTTAAAATAATGATTTATTATTATTTATGTGTAAGCCAGTATGTCTGTATGTGTGAGTATATATGTGTGGTAGTTTAAATAGGTATGGCCCCCATTGACTCGTGTGTTTCAATGTTTGGACTGTAGGGAGTGACACTATTTGGAGATGTGGTCTTGTTGGAGGAAGTGTGACCTTGTTGGAAGAAATGTGCTACTGTGGTGGCAGGCTTGAGGTTTCACATGCTAAACCTATGCCTAGTGTGGCACACAGTCTCCTTCTGCTCCCTGGGAATAAAGATGTACAACTCTGCCCCTTTTCAGCACCATGTTGACCTGAATGCCACTGGCCATTATGATATAGACTAAACATCTGAAATGGTAAGCCAGGCCTAATTAAATGTTTTCCTTTATAATAATTGCCATGGTCATGAGGTGTCTTCACAGTAATAGAAACCCCAACTCAGACAGTACGTGTATACACATGTATGGAAATTGTGTATGGTGTCATGACAGGCTGGATGAGGGCATTGGATCTCATAGAGATGCAGTTATAGACACTTATGAGATGATAAACATGAGGTCTTAGAAGTAAGTTCAGGTCCTCTGAGTGAGTCATACATGCTCTTCAAAGATGAGGCATTTCTACAGTCCCACAACTGCAAATTTTGATGCTTCCTTATTGTTACTGGTCCAGTGTGCTTACTGGTTATAATTTAAATGCTGTATAGTTACACTGTAGTATGTGGTGAGTCCTTAAATATCCTCCAAGATAATGGAGGAAGTAAGAAGGCACACTATTCTGCCTATAATACCTTCCTAATACCAGGTTCATAAACACTTGTTAAGTGTTTTTCTTTCTGAACACAATGTTAATACAAAGTTATCAATCAAAAACATCACCTACTGTTTGGCATCTGTCCCTTGTCTTTTAATGTCATAGCTGACATCAGAGTGAGCTAGAGCTATCATATCAGAACAGCTTCAGTTTCTCACAGGAGGTTTCTGTCATCACACCTGAACTGTATATGACAGTCTTAGTGAGGATGCAACACTGAGACACTGTATCTCACCTTCTGTGGAATCTGGGCAAGGCCGGCTGCAATCATATTGGCACTTTCTTCTGTTAGGGTACCCACCATGGATCCTAGGGAAAACACCACAACACCATGTTCTCCAGATGACTGGACAAAGTCTTCTATTTCCTGTTAATGGAATATCAGCTCATCACAAACAGCAGCAACATCAAATAACCTGCATAAAACCTGACACTAACAATCACAGGAAGAAACTGAGAGGCATTAGAAATTATTAGAATACTGGATGCTTTGAAACTATTCACATCCACATATAAGATGTACAGTTGTAGTCAAATGTAAGGTTACAGTTCTCTCTGTTACACATCTTCACATTCATACAAATAGTTCTGGAACATTTTCATCTTGAAAATCAAGATTTGTTAATATTAAATTCAAAGTTCTGTTTCTTCCTCCACAGTCGCTTGGCCACCAAACATCTGCTTTCTGTTTCTATTATTTTGACAGTCTAAAGAGTTTACATAAGGAATTCTTATTTTATTTCTGCCTTGTTCATTGGCTAGTTTACTTAGTGTACTGTCATTAAAGATAATGCCATGTATCTCTAGACCATAGGTTTTAAAATTTTAGTGATTTTTTTGTATTTGTATACTATCTAAGTTTTATCAACAATTCTAGTGATTTCTAGGTTGCTTCTACCTTTCTTAGTTTTTGTTCTAATGTTATGAGGAGACTCCATGATTAAGGCAATTTATTAAAAAAAGCAATTAGTTGGGCACTTGCTTACAATTTCAGAGGGTTAGTCTATGAACATCTTGGTGGGGAGCACCATTGTAAAGAGGACTGGCACTGGAATAGTATCCCAGAATTCTACCTGAACCATAAGTTGCAAACACATAGATAGAAACCAGACATGGTTTGGGTTATTGACACCTTAAAGCCTACCTCCTGTGACACATTTTTCCCAATTAAGTCACCCCTTCTAATCCTTCCTAAACACTTCACCAAATAGGAACCAAACATTGAAGTCTATGAGCCTATTGGGGCCATTCTTATTCAATCCCTTCCCTTCAGGAATGGTGCTACCACAATAATCCTTGCATTATTATCTCATAGAGGTCCTTCATTTAGTTCTTTTACGTACATACTCAGGAGTGCAATCATGGACCATCAATCTATTTCTAATCTTGTTAAGAATTTCCATTGCCTTTTCATTCATGTTCTTTTTAACAGATATTAGTTTCATTGCAAAGAAATGTACTATATGCTGTCAATTGATGGCCTGTGGGATAGTCCTTCTGTATTTAAATATGTATTCCTTTTATTGGTGAATAAAGAATGGGTATAGACTTTCACAGAAACAAATACATAGTTAAATAAACAGTAAAAGTAATATAAAAAGGCCACATAAAGATGGGAAATACATAGGAAGTCTGGATTCTGTATATTGTTGTGTGAATTTTGAATTTTTTTATTGCTGACAAAGGATAGCTGCTAAGAGACCTATAATTGAAAGAGGGAATATTGAAACAAACCCACCAAGATACTTTAGGAATGCCTTAACTTTAAACTGAAGTAAAAAAATATATTTGTCAAATGGAAATCAAAAATGCTTTCAAGGAGAGGTTATGATTTTGTTTCCATAGGAAGGAGAGGCTATGCATTTCTTCCAGTTAATATGGTCTGATTGAGGAAGATCCCCTGAAAAAGAAAAATCAATGATGGGAGTGGATTGCCCAGATGATCCAATGTTTCAGAGCAACTCTGTTGCAGTTTCCTCTGAGTTCTACATCCAGAACAGCTTGAAAGCTGCTGTCACAAAAGACTCCAGTCAGGACTTGAGCATAACTCTAATTTTTCTCAAGTTCCCTCAAAGATTAGCAGCACTGTCCAATCAGTGGGAAGTAGTCTAGAAAACTACACCCAAAGTCCCAAAATTATATTTATGAATGTTTGTTTTCATTTAATAGTTGTTGCCCACTAGGTTTCCTAGTGGCTGTACCCAGCAGGACTGCATAAGAGGTTGATTGGACCATGGGCCTGGGTACCAGGTGTTTGGAAGGGTCTACACTTGACTGTAACTAGCAAGCGGGAGGTCTTTTGCTCCACCCTTTGCCATTGTTATACATAGAACTTTGGAAAAAGCTGAAGGCCCATTTTCATCTGGATCCAGTCCCACTCATGTCTATGCTGTGTTTTCTCTCTGTTTCTCTCCCATCTATTTCTAAGTAAGTCATTCCTCAAGAGTTCCTGGGATAAATCATGGTGGGGTCTGGTCCACCATAGATGGCACCTGAACAGAGACAAAGAAAAAGATAAAAAAAGAAAAAAAATAACCCTAGGACTTGGTGAAAGGATTGAGGAGTATTGGGAGTGTATGCATGCCAATAAGGAATTTAAAATTTAAAAATGAAGGCAACAGTATTTTATTCTTGGGTATATAGGTTAGGCACTGTGCTGTGGATGATTGATTGATAAATAAACACTGATTGACCAGTAGCCAGGCAGGAAGTATAGGCAGGACAAGGAGAGTAGAGTAGGGAATTCTGGGAAGTAGAAGGCTAAGGAAGGGAGACACTGCCAGCCACCGTCATGACAAGCAAGATGTAAGGTACTGGTAAGCCACAAGCCAAGTGGCAAAGTATAGATTAATAGAAACGAGTTAAGATGTAAGCACTAGATAACAAGAAGCCTGTCACAATTACATACATTGTAAGCAATGTAAGTCTCTGTGTGTTTACTTGGTTGGGTCTGAGCAGCTGTGGGACTGGTGGGTGAGAGAGATTTGTCCTGACCCTGGGCCAGGCAGGAAAACCCTAGCTACAAATACAGTGCCCCCCTCCCCCAGCAGGAAGTAGAAGTAAGAGAAGCTATGCCCTAATTCCAAAATATACCAAGCTGGCTTTGGAGATGGCATAGGCTCACTCCTTTTCTAAACCAAGGCATATTGCTAAAGGAAAAAGTTAAGAGATTTTTGTGTCCCAAATCAGTAGTGCCCTCTGGTGTAGGGCAGAGAAAAACCAATATTTTTATTTAAAGAAGGTTGATTATAAATGCAATCTCTTCCTGAAGAAGGGGATAGAATACATAATCATAGGATGAAAGGGTAGTTTATTAAAACTACTTTTAAAGAGCAACTTGTTGGGCTGGAGAGAAGATGGCTCAGTGGTTAAGAGCACTGACTGCTCTTCCAGAGGACCCGTGTTTAAGTCCTAGCACCCACACGGCAGCTCACAACTATCTGTAACTCAAGATCTGACATCCTCACATAGTCATACATGCAGCCAAACACCAGTGCAAACAAAATAAAAATAAATAAAGAGCAACTTGTTTAAAATGTTTTACATTTCTATGGATTTTAATTTATTGATACAAATTTAAACTTAATTTTTTATACTGTATATATTTCTATTCTTTTTTGAGGTATTATGTTTATGTAACTCATTTAAAATTGTAATGGATAATTAAATAGATTAATAATTAGGCTTATAGGATAGTCAAACTCATAGCATGTTAAGTTTTCTAGGTATACATAGATATATTTCAGATAGATAGGTAATCCTCAAACACTTCAAAGACATACAGAATATGGCATTTAAAAATGTTTAAAAAACTTAGACTTTCAGGACAGTGAGACATGTCTGCTCCTGGCAGCACAGATTTACTTCAGAGAGGAGGATGGGCATCGAAGACACTCCACATGGAGTTTATCTTTACCTTGCCAAAAATAGCAATTTGGGCATGAAACTGTTCTAGCCTGGACTGATTGATCTACTGGACATGAAGGACCCATAGGAAGGTGACCACTGAACTTTGCTTGGCAAAATCATCCTTCAGGTACCTGCTTTGCAGAGGAAACTGCCAGACATGCTACAGGACACCAAGAGAAATGACTGAGAGACCCTAGTTCTGTGGGCTAAAGACAGATGCCCCAACTTTAAAAAGAACTTTGGATAACTGTCCAGGCTGCCACCTGTCTCTGTCTACTTTTGTAAGACTCTCAACAGTTGCTTGGATCCTTCTCCCATTTCTCAGTTAATATTATATCCTTCTGATGTCTTTGATGTAGGTGAATACTAGATAGTTATAATTCTCCTTAGTTATGATAAAAGATAAGTTAGATATGAAACCTTAGACTCACAAATATAAAATAGATAGGATATCTTCTTTAATATTGTAACTGTAATTCTTGCTTGATAATTGTTTTGTTATATGTAATTTTACTATGTTAAAGTTAAACCTTCTTTTTTGAAAAAAAAAGAAAAAGGGGACATGCTGTGGATGATTGATTGATAAATAAAACTCTGATTGGCCAGTAGCCAGGCAAGAAGTATAGGCAGGACAAGGAGAGAGGAGAATTCTGGGAAGTAGAAGCCTAAGGTAGAGAGACACTGCCAGTTGCTGCCATGACAAGTGAGATGTAAGGTTTGGTAAGCTACGAGCCACTTGGTAAAGTATAGATTTATAGAAATGGGTGAATTTAAGATAGAAAAGGTAGATAAGAGGAAGCCTGACAAGGCCATACAGTTTGTAAGCAAAATAAGTCTCTGTGTGTTTACATGGTTGGGACTAAGCAGCTGTGGGACTGGTGGGTGAGAGATTTGTCCTGACCCTGGGCCAGGCAAGAAAACTCTAGCTACAGCAGTGAGATACCACAAGGTTGCAGCATTAGAATTCTCTTTATATAGGCATACACACACTCCCTCTCTTCTATCTGTAAAAGTAAGGGATGTAGAAAATAGAAATATTGGGTTAGAAATACAAAAAAGAAAAAGCTTAGGGTAAAGTAGGATAAGACAAACATAACTACGGGGCTATGGATGCAAAATCCCGAGGAAGAGTGAGAGGAAACATCTATCAAAGAAGAGTTTAATCAGGAGCTATCCAGGAGAGGAGCTCCTTTTTCTATTAGAGAACAGAAATTTCTGAAACAAATGCTTTGGGTTTGCCTCATTGAACATGAGTGAAGCCCCAAGGGTGTTGCCTCTGGCAATAAGCTGCAAAGTGAGTGTCAGGACAAACAGATGCATGGCTCAGAAACTGGGACAGGTGAAAGATCTAATTAGAGAGATATACCTGTTAAAAAGTGGCACAGGCATTCTAAGGCAAGCTTAAGAAAGAAAAAAAAAATCTCCTTTTGTAAAAGTGAAACCACGTAAAGGGAACTAGAAAGTTTCTTAGCATACCTGAAAGGCTTTTTGGGAAATGCAGTATTAATGCAGGTTTGAAACAGTGCCTTATATCATCTAATAGCTGCTCAAAAGTTTTTTTAAGAGCATTACAGCAGTTAAATATGGTAATTTCACTCTCAGATTGAAGGGAAGCTTTTCAGTAGAGCAAACCAAAAGTACTGCTGTTACTATAACAGAAATGTTAGTCTGAATTGAAGCACTTAAGGGAGCTGTTATGAATCTGGGTAAAGGGACAGCCTCTAATTAGGAACAGTTTACTGCTGAGAGCTCATCTCTGCTGGTTCTGGAATGGCTGAGAGAGCTTGGCAGAAAAGGCAACTTTGGGTTGTGGCCTTGTACCTGAAAATGTTACAGCTTCCTAGCAACAAATGTTACAAATCCATAGCAAACAGAACTCACTAAATCCCAGCATTGAAAGAGCCATTGACAAATCTTACTTCAAACTCTCAAGAACTTTAGAATAATATCAAAACTTTACTATAAATTCTGTACTTTAGAAATGATTTGTGTACTTCTGGTCTTGTTAATAATTAGGTTAAAAATATTTTCTAAATGTTAAGAAAGAAATATCTTTGCTAAGGTAGTCTTATAGAGTTTCTTTAAGAACATCTGAGGCAGTCCTATATTAAGCCTGTAAGAAGTAAAGATGCTAGTTGTAGACTTAGATAAGGTTTCTTCTAGATGTTAAGGTTTATACAGTAGACCTATAGAATGTAAGTAAGACTTATGTAAGGTTTATAAAGTAAATGTAAAGGCTTGAGTAGGACTTGGGATTTAGAGAGTAGTCCTATAGAATGTAAGTTATTATATAGGCTTGAATGAGACTTGGGTATGGTTTATAAAGTAGTCCTATTATATGTAGGTTTAAATAGGTTATAGATTTAGTCAGAAAAATATAGGTATAGAATTATATAGGCTTTATGTCTAAGGATATGAAGAGTAAGTTTTCCCACCCTGGGAAATCAATAACCTTACCAGACTTGGCAGTTCCAGAAACCACCAATAAGAACAAGAAGCAGTTCCAGAGACTGCCAGCTTCAGAAAATAGCAGCCATGTGTTCACAGCTGAGACCTATGAAGCATCATAGCTTCTCAAGCAGCAGACGCCAAGAGCCAGTGCAAGTACCAGCAGCCAGAGGGTCTCAGAAGCTGGGACCCTCAAGGCATCAATGCTGTAAACAAGGGTCTACAGGTTTTTTACCAAAAGGAAGCCACAGTGAGAAGGGGACACAATTAGCTATGAGACAAGCTAATGGCAAGGAGCAGTTTGGAAGCCCAGCGGAGATGCTGCACTGCGGGAAAGATGAACAGCAAAGTTCTGCAGCCTTTGTGATGCTAAACTTGGAGAAAGTTGAATGGCCAAGAGAGTCCAGTAGTTTGCTGTGGCCACACGAAAGATAAAGAGCAAGCAATGGAGACTCTGGAGACCAGACTGCTTCTGGAGGCCTAGAAGAAGTGGTGTCAGTGCTGGATGAGCAGCTGTGACACGTGGGAACTGCTGAGTGTTCCCAGCTAAGCAGCCAGACCAGGGATCTGTGACTGGGACCCAGTTTGCTGAGCACTCGGACCCTGAGCGATACAGGTAATGGATTTTCCTCCCAAATGCAGGGTGGGTGTGGAAAGGCCGTGGTTCAGCTCATGACAGCTGAAGGAGCATTGAACCCGTGTGGCTGTGAGGTGAAGCTCTCTAGCCTGGTCTGTGAGTGGCCCAGTTGCAGAGGGCTGCAGACTACAGAGCACAGTGGTGGATGGGAGCAGAGGTTTCAGAGAGACTTGCATGACCTGAAAAGCTTTGGTTGTGGGACTTCTTGTCTTTGGAGCTGTTTGCTTCAGAGTCATTACAACTCTGACAGCTATACACAGACTTAAGGGCATCTGACTAGCCATGTCCTGACTGTGAGTGTTCAGAGGAACTTTTTTGTTTTGTTTTGTTTTGTTTGTTTTTTTGTTTTTCGAGACAAGGTTTCTCTGTGTAGCTTTGCGCCTTTTCCTGGATCTCGCTTTAGAGACCAGGCTGGCCTCAAACTCACAGAGATCTGCCCGACTCTGCCTCCCAAGTGTTGGGAGGCAGAGGCAGGAGGATCTTTGTGAGTTCGAAGCCAGAGGAACTTTTAGGAATGGTGCCAGATTCTTTTTGAACTTTCAGACTTAAGAAATGAAATGGATAGTAATGATTTCATTACAATGGAAGAGTTTGAATTTACTTATGCATATCGACTCTATTAACGGTGATGACTTATGAACTGCATATGGAACTGTTTATGTTAAAAATGGAACTGCTTATAGAAAAATACAGGTTTTCTAACTAGGATCAAGATTTAGTTTAAAATATAAAGAAAAAGGAGAGTTAATATTCCTCAGTATAGTTAATTTAAAAATATTTTCATGTTACTTGAGTGAATTAATGTTATGTTTTTATTAAGTTCTATTAAGAATTGTTCTTGGGGTTGGGGATTTAGCTCAGTGGTAGAGCACTTGCCTAGCAAGCACAAGGCCCTGGGTTCAATCCTCTGTTCCCCCCCCAAAAAAAATTGTTCTTGAATATAGGTTTTTAGGTTGAGAGATGGTTTGTAGGAAGGTTGAGAGTAGGAATTATAATTGTTAATGAAAATGTTTATGTTAGAATTATTATGTTATTTTGATGCAGTTGCATCAAGAGTTTTTTCTTTTATAATATAAAGAGGGACCTGTTGTAGCCCACTAGTTTTCCTAGTGGCTGTACCCAGTGGGACTGCATAAGAGGTTGATTGGACTATAGGTCTGAGTATCAGCTGTTTATAAGGGTCTACACTTGACTGTTACTAGCAAAGGGGGGTGTTTTTTGCTCCACCCCTTGGCATTGTTATTAAATAGACCTTTGGAATAAAGTTCAGGGTCTGTTTGGATAAAGATTCAGGCCCACTCAAGTCTAACCTGTGTTATTTACTTTCTGTATCTCTCCCCTCTGTTTCTAATGAAGTCTCTTATCCCTCAGTCATCAAGAATCTCTAGGGTAGATAATTATGGGGGCTGGTCCACCATATTTAAAGGGTGTTGGTTACTAATTGTTATTTTTATAGTCAATCTATTTCTAAAAGAAGAAAGGGAGATATATAAAAATGATGGCAATAAAGGATAGAATCTTCTTTAATTAAAAAAACAACTGTTATTCTCAAAATATTTTACATTGATATAGATTTTAGTTTGTTGGTTTAAATTTAAAGTTAATTTTGTTATACTTCATAAAGATTTCTACTCTTGTTTTAAGTATTGTGTTTATTCAGTGGAATTAAAAATGTAAGGTATAATTAAAAAATACAAAATTGCAAAAATATAGGTTGTAACCTACAATAGTCAAAATTATATTTAGGTCAGATAGGTAATCTTCAGTCTCCTATAGAATATGGCATTTAAAATGTTTTAATGACAGTCTTTTCATGACAGTGAGACACATCTGCTCCTGGCAGCACCAATGTACTCTACAAAAGTTGATGGGCATTGAAGAAACTCTGTATGCAGTTTGTTTTCTTTATGACAAAAGCTAGGCATGTGGACAAGGAACTGCCCTTCCTTCAATAGCAGACTGTTCTTGTCTAAACTATACCAGCAGCACACAAGAAAGGTGACTGCCGAGCTTTGACAAGACAAGGTAGGACAGTCCTTCCAATTTCCCTGCTTCACAGGGAAGTCTGTCACATATGCTAGGACTGTGTCCCAAAGATGGATATCCCAATATGACAGAGGAAACCTGGGTGACTTTTTGGGCAGCTAGCTGATTCTGTCATTTGTCACATTCTTTAGAAGTCACTTGCCTGAACTTTTTTCTTACTCATGTAATATTAATTCCTTCTCAATTCTTTGATGGAATTGAAGACTAGATAATTATAGTTTTTCTTAGTTATGATAAAAAGGTAAGTTAGATATAAGACTTTAAACTCACCAAGATGAGATAGGTAATAAAATATTTTCTCTAATTTTGTCAAATACAAGTGGACTGGATATTGTAACTGTAATTCTTGTTTGATAACTGTTTTCTTCTATATAATTTTACTATGTTAAAGTTGAAACCTTCCTTTTTGACTAGACAGAAAGGGGCAAATGCTGTGAGATAATCCTTCTGTATGCTGTGAATATGTATTCCTCTCTTTTATTGGTTAATAAAGAAGCTGCTATGGCCAAATAAAGCCAAGTGGGACAGCCAAACTGAAAATACAGAGAGAAGAAAGGCAGGGTCAGAGAGAGACAAGCCAGCCCCAGGAGGAACAAGATGATAGAGAACAGGTAAAGCCATGAAGCCACATGGAAAAATGTAGGTTAATAGAAATTGGTTAATTTTAGTTGTACTAGCTAGATAGTAATAAGCCTTAACTACAGACGAAACATTCTGTCATTAATATAAGCTTTGTGTGATTATTTGGGACAGAGCAGCTGGGATAAAAGAAAAGCTCCACCTCCATTTCTATTTATGTTACTAGGTCAGTTTGGGCAAAGGTATGCATTATGTACATTTTCACTTGTGTGTTTGATCAAGAAAGTAAACAGATCTGCTGTGACTCTTGAAAATGTTTTTCTTTGTTCTTACTCCATCTATCTACTCTCAAATCACTTTGTGTAGGACTTGGCTTTTGAACCACTCTCTTCACTTAGTATTTGTGTGTTTGTTACACTAAAATATAGGAAAATGATTTTTATTACAGAATCTTGCTGAATTAATTTAATTGACATTTAATTCACACTTTCTTTTTTATTTTCTGAGACAGTGTATCTCTGTATAACAATCCTAGCCATCTTGGAACTCAGTCTGTAGACCAGATTGATCTTGAACTCACATAGATCCTCTTGCCTCTGCCGCCCAAATGCTGGGATTAAAGGCCTGTGCCACCACTGCTGGTTTGAAATTCACACCTGGTGATGGAATAGATACAGGTGTTCCTACAGGCAGCTTTCTTTATCTAAATTCTTGTGACTCTCTGAGTTTGACAACCATTCTGAAGTGATAGAATATAATCACTCTTCCTAAAAATGCAAGGCAAACAGAAGTCAAAAAACATCACTGTATTTACCTTAGGCAGAGGCTTGGCAGGTCTGCAGTGGAGCCCTCCAACAAAATCAAAATTTGGTAAGACAGGGTGAGGAAATTCCAAATCCCAGTAGGTTCGAATGAGCCATATATCTGCTCTCCCCATCATCTTGGAGAGTGTTGTGGGTCTTCCTAAGAGGAATCAGAACAGGGAAGGTATAACCCATGACATAAGTGTCGGGTGAAGATCAATATGCCAAGGATTCTCCTGAAAGCACTTTTGATAACATAGCCAAGCATGTGGCTGGAATATAAAACTTTTTGCATCTATCTATCTATCTATCTATCTATCTATCTATCTATCTCTGAGTATGTAGGTAGAGTTTTCTTGCCTGGCCCACAGTCAAGATAAATCTCTCTTACCCATCAGTCCCACAGTCACTCAGACCCAACCAAGTAAACACACAGAGACTTATATTGTTTACAAACTATATGGCCATGGCAGGCTTCTTGCTATCTAGTTCTTATATCTTAAATTAACCCATTTCTATTAGTCTATAAGTTGCCACGTGGCTCGTGGCTTACCAGTACCTTACATTTTTCTTGTCATGGCAGCAGCTCGCAGTATCTCTCTGCCCCAGCCTTCACTTCCCATAATTCTCTCCTCCTTGTCCCTCCTACCCAATCCTTCCTGCCTGGCTACTGGCCAATAAGCACTTTATTTATTTTAACCAATCATAGCGACACATTTGACATACAGAACATCCCACAGCATGAGTATATAATGTTTAATCCAAGTTTATAGTATCTATGTTACTCAACCTTATGCTTAGAGATATATGAAGTCACTGTGCAAGTGGCAAATGACATAGAAGATACCACATCTATAAAATACCTTGGACATTCATGATTACCAAATATCTAGATATACTATTTAAATATATTCAATTTCATTATCTGTGAATTTTGTTTGTCATAGTCAGGGAAACACTTTTCCTTGCTCTTCTCCATCAAGAGTTCGCTGGTGATCTGCTGGAATCTTGATGTGTGCTCTTCAAAGGGAACTGAGAAATGTGCTGTTTTGTTTTGTTTTGAGATTTTGGATGGAGCCCATGTGTGATTCCTATATCCTAGGTAGCCATAGTTGACCTTGAACTCCAGATTCTCTTTGTCCATGTTTCCTCTGCTAGGAATACAGGTGTGCTACTACACCCGGTGCAAATGTTTATGGGAATTCTTTCTTCAGCACTTCAGTTTGAGACATGGTCTCACTATATAGCCCTGGCTGACTTCAAAGTGAATTTTCAATTATGCCTCAGTTTCTTCTCCTCATACTTCTCTTAATTCACAATTGACTGTGTAATAATTTGTTCTGTGTATGTTTGTTTGGAGATTATAAGGATAACAAGTCTTAAAATATGGAAAGAGATGTTTAGTCATTATGTATATTTTCAAACACTTTAACTAATAATCAATGTCTACACTTCAATGTCATATATTTTTAAACAAAGTTACAACCCCACTAATAAATAAATATAGATTGTCCAAAATCATAAATATCCATGATTTCTGTGCTGATTACATAGACACTGTATTCACAGCTGTGCAGAAATTTAGCAGGTGAAATGAGAATATATTTCAAATTATAAATGAGAAAACTAATATTTATACAGTGAAAAGTTATCAATGCTATGTAGATACCTATCTAGAAATATGTATTAGCCCTTACTCTATATGTGCAAATCATGATGACATAGAGTTTGTTTAAAGCTACTGTTTTAGGGGCTAGTGATGTGGGAGGCCTGCTCTCACATTTTCTTCAGGATACTCTTGAGGAGAGAGGGTTGAGAAATATTTAGATAGAAAAATAGAGGGGAAAGAAGACAGATAGAAACACAGGATTGTTTGGGAGGGCCTGCCTCAATATCCAGTGACCTCTTCTGTCTCTTCCTAAAGGCTTTTTATATGCATGCTAAGAGGTGGGGCAAAAGACTTCCCCCTAGTTCATCCAAGTGCAGACCCTTCTAATCACCTGGAAACCACACATGTGGTCAAGCCATTGCTTGCTGCATCTCTGCTAGATAAAGCAAGCTCAGAATTTATCAGGAAACTTCTGTGGGCCTCCAGAACTCCCCCTCTTGATATAATAAATGGCCCACCATGCCCCTCAGGTAGACTATGCCTGTCCTTAGTCATCCTTCTTGACTAATTTTCCTTACCTATAATGGAGATACACTCTCCATGAAGCATACTCTTTCTTAGGTTGGAAGCTATCAAGAAGAAAGTTGCCCATCTTTGACTACCAGCCCCTGGCAGGAGTAGAGGATTATAAAGATGGAATATGCTTTTGGAAATGGGTCTAGGATGACTACAGCAGCCTTAGCTACAGAAAGCTCTTTCCTAAATCAAAACTCTCCATGCAAATGCATCAAATAAACTGTATCAAAGCTAAAGATTGCCTTGGCTTTTACCAAACCATGGTTCACTAATAAACACAATTCAATTATGAACATTACTATAGATATTTACAACTAACATGAATATCACTAAACTTATACATTTTACAACTTATATTCAAAAGGAAACTCTATAGAACTATTTTACAAACTTTAGCACACATCTAGAAAAGATTTCTTAACATAACTATTTATGTTTTCTTCCAACAAGACAAAGAATAATTTCTTTGTACTTCATTTGAAAAGTAGGAATAAGAATATTCCTCTTATGGTACTATTTATGAAATTCAAAGGTCTAAATCAACTATATAGCATAATACGTAAAACATTGGATACAAAACATTTCTCAGTAGATCATTGATCTCAATCACCTATTGATAGATAATTACATGGTCACATGGTTGGGCTTGCCTGGCGGACCGCCTAACTATTTCCGGTGTAGAATAGCCATCTCCAGGTCAGACATCTCGCGAGACCGGGACTCTGTGGCCTTACGTGGTTGCGTAAAGCGCGCGCAGCCATGTAATGTACGCGCATGCGTGGAGTACCCACAGGAGTCCCTGTACGCATGCGCGGCCCAATCTTTAAAAAGCCGGTGCCATCTTGCATGAGCCCCCCCCCCACTCCTTATCTCCAAACCCACGTGTGTGTTTCACGCAGGCCTGTCACCTCTGTCCTCTTTAATAAAACTCTCCCGTGGTCTTGTCGTGTTTGGGACGTGTTCCTAGCGCCGCTTAACTACTAACACCTATAATTCCTATTCTTTAGACTTTTCTGACAAAGCAAGCAAAATGTTAGTTTTTGAAGAATAATGCTGCTGCTAAATAGCAGTGTATGCATTCCAGATATTTTAAAATCTCTATTGAGCCTGTGGGGGTGGTGGTGGCGGTGGCACATGCATTTAATCACAGCTCTCTGGAGCCAGAGGCAGGCGGATCTCTGAAAGTTTGAGGACAACCTGGGCTACAGCATGAGTTTCAGGAAAGGCGCAAAGCTACACAGAAAAAGCCTGTCTCAGAAAACAAAACAAAACAACAACAACAACAACAACAACAACAACCCCTCTATTGAGAGCTATCTCATTTCTAGACATGTATACATAGCAAGCCCAAAATGGAAGAAAGGAGGGCAAGAAGGAGAAGCGCTTAAAGCACATGCTGTTTCTGAATGGCACAGCTGGTAGCTCAACAACAGTCAATCTCCCACCAGGGGAAAATAATTGTCTAAGTTAGAGTGGCTTCCAGACCTGCAGCACTCAGCAGGCTCCGCTGCTAGGCTATATCCTGAAAGCTCCATGTGTGGCTGAGTAACTTCACCACTCTCACAAGCAATGTCATTGCTAAGGGGCTGTAACACTTGTTGTTAGAGAGCTGTAATACTCAGGATGACACCACTTCCCCACTCACCTTTCCTGCCAGGCCCTTTTACCCATTCCAGAACTGGGAGAAGTACACCCAGTAGTGGGCTGTCACCAGCAACTGGGCTGCCCCTTTGCCCAATACAATTCCCCTGAGTGCCACAATTCAAACACACATTGCTGAAACTTCAATCAGTTACAGCAGAACTTTAGGTTCACTCTCCTGAGAAGCCTCACCTCAGGGCAAGGGTGGAATTACCATAATGAGGTGCTGTAAAGCTCTTAGAAAAACTTCCTGCACAGTAATTAGGAACCATTTTTCTTAAAGGAGCCTGCACTGAAACAGAAGTGGTGTGGCTCCAGGTTTTGTTTCATTCCAGCTTTTCTGAAGAAATGTCAGCAGCAACAGTATTATTGGAGCTCACTTTTCTTTGTTCCACATACCTCACCAGACTCAGGCAGCCATCAAGCTTCCTTGGGTAACTGTGGGTAGAGTTTTCCCCTTTCTCAATTATTTGAAGCTGCTTTTTAAGTTTACCATGAGCTCTTTTAATAATGCCTTGCTATGTCTTTCAATGTTCCCCTCTTACATCTCAAGCACAACCCCAATTTCTTATTTGCCATAAGTTTTTTCTATACCCAAAGCAATTTCCCAGTGTACAAACTACTTTCCCTTCTTTTAGAAATGGTCTCAAAGTGACTTGATAGGGGCTGGGGATTTAGCTCAGTGGTAGAGTGCTTGCCTAGCAAGCACAAGGCCTTAGGTTGGATCCTCAGCTCCACATTTTTAAAAAAAGTGACTTATAAACATTAGCATACTAATTGCCTCTTGACAGGCAAGTTTTGTTCATCTTCTTCTAATTCTCAGGAGGAAAGGCTAACAAAGCTTGAAAAAAATGCATTTTGAGCTGAACAGACACCATGCTGTTTTTTCTGCACTTTCTTCTGGGCCTGCCTACCTCTTCTGCCATGCTGTTATGAACTACATTGCCCAAGCAGCCTTTCTGGGTCCCAGCTGTGGCCAATGGTGGCTGTTGCATTCCCAGTTCACCTGGCACTGTCCCTGGAGCAGGTCATGCACCTCCAACTGTGTTCACTTAGACAGGGGTTTGGTGGCTTTCTCTCCTTCCTCACTGGTTCAGTTAATAGAGTGCTTGAAAAAAGTTTTTTCAGCTATAGGACTTTGGCCCTTGGATACAACTAGTCCCTGTGAACTCCCACCCATCTCTGCCCCATTTGTTGGCCAGACTCTCCCACCAACCCCACCCCCCCCCCCCCCCCCCGCATCAGACCCTGCAATTCATAAGACTCACACCCTAACCCAGTACTCATCCCCCTGTGACCTAGTGGCTTAGTAAGACACATAATCTGCCAGCTATGACTGGACCAAGAGCCCTGATAAGACCAAGAGTGGCTCCATAAGTCACAGAATCAGGTGGCTTTGATTGGGCAAAGAGCAGCTTCCTTAGATACAGAATCTGCCAGCTCAAATTAGACCAAGAGCTAAGACTGGACCCAAAGGTGCCCCCTGAGATGCAGACACAGCAAGCACAGATTTGACCAATAGCAGCATGCTCAGACACAGGAACCTCTTGCACCTATTGGAGGAAGAGATGGGAAGATGCCAGTGCAAAAAATACCTACAACAACAAAATGAGTGATATGGCATCACCAGAATCTAGCCCTTCTACAACAGCAAGACCTGAACATCAGAATGTAGATGAAGCACTTGAAAATGACCTTAAAATAACTTCATGAAAATAATAGAGGCCTTTAAAGAGGAAATGAAAATTTCCCTTAAAGAAATTGAGGAAAAGACAACCAAAAGATGGAAAAAAATCAATAAATCCCTTAAAGAAATCCAAGAAAACCATGAAAGAGCAATTAAACATGTGAAGGAAAAAGTTCTATACCTGAAAAGTGAAGTAGAAACAATGAAGAAGACATAAACAGAGGGGATGCTGGGAATAGAAAACCTGAGTAAATAAACAGGAACTACAGATGCAAGCATATCCAACAGAATATAAGAGATGGAAAAGAGGACCTCTGGTGTAGAGGCTACAATAGAGGAAATAGGTTCATCAGTCAACCAAAACACAAAAGCCAAAAAAGTCATAACACAAAATGTCCAAGAAATCTAGGACACCGTGAAAAGGTCAAACCTAAGAATAATAAGGATAGAATAAGGAAAAGAATACCAGCTCAATGGCACAGAAAAGATATTCAAGAAAATCATGGAAGAAAACTTTCCCAACATAAAGAAAAAGATACCATTAAAGTAACAAGAAGCTTATAGAACACCATATAGACTAGTCCCCCCCAAAAGTCCCCCTACCACATAATAATTAAACCACTAAACATACAGAATAAGGAAATAATATTAATAGCAGCAAAGGAAAAAGGCCAAGAGACTTACAAAGGTAGACCCATCAGAATAACACCTGACTTCTCAATGGAGATTTTGAAAGCCAAAAGGTCCTGGACAGATGGAATGCAGACAATAAGAGACCATGAATGCTAGCCTAGACTAATATACCCAGCAAAACTTTCAATCACCATAGATGGAGTGAACAAGATATTCCATAACAACAACAGATTTAAACAATACCTATCCACAAATCCAGCTCTATAGAAAGCACTAGAAGGAAAATTCCAACTTAAGGAAGTCAGATACACCCATGAAAACACAGGCAATAGATAACCGCACAGCATTAAATCCCAAAAGAAGGGAAATACACACACACTACCACAAAAAGATAATAGGAATTAACAATCACTGGTCATTAATACTCCTTAATATCAATGGACTTAATTCATCTATAAAAAGTCATAGGCTAACAGAATAGATACAATGTAAGGATCATTTCTTCTGCTGCATACAAAAAATAAACCTCATCTTCAAAGACAGATACTACCTCAGAGTAAAAGAAGACCTTCCAATCAAATGGTCTTAAGAAGAATGCTGGTGTAGCTATCCTAATATCTAACAAATAGACTTCAAAATAAAATCAATCAAAAAAGATCAGGAAGGACATTACATACTCATCATGGGAAAGATCCACCAAGATGAAGTTTCAATTCACAACATTTATGCCCCAAATACAAGGGTACCCACATATGTAAAAGAAACACTACTAAAGTTTAAATCAAATCCCACACATTAAAAGTGGGAGACTTCAACACCCTACTCTCACCACTGGACAGATCTGCTAGACTAAAACTTAACAGAGAAATAAGGGACCTAACAGATGTTATGACTCAAATTTACCTAGTAGATATGTACAGAACATTCCACCATAACAAAAAAGAATATACCTTCTTCTCAACACCCCATGGAACCTTTTCTAAAATCAAAATACTCAGTCACAAAGCAAATCTCAACAGATACAAAAAAATTGGAATAGCCTCCTGTATTCTATTGGACTACCATGGCTTAAAGTTAGATTTCAACAACAACAAAAATTACAGAAAACCCACAATCTCATGGAAACTAAATAATGCTAAACTGAATCACCAATGAGTCAAAGAAGAAAAAAAAAAAGAAATTAAAGACTTCCAAGAATTCAATGAAAATGAATGTACTAATGCCCAAACTTATGGGATACCTTGAGAGCAGTGCTAAGAGGAAAATTCAAAGCACTAAATGCCCACATAAAGAGATTGGAGAAGTCTCACATTAATGTCTTACCAGCACATCTGAAAACTCCAGAACAAAAAGAAGCAAAGTCACCCAGGAGGAATAGAATCTAGAAAATAATCAAATTGAGAGTTGAAATAAATAAAATAGAAACAAAGAGAATAATACAAAGAATCAATGAAACAAAAAGTTGGTTCTTTAAGAAAATCAACAAGATAGACAAGCCCTTATCCAAACTAACCAAAAGGCAGAGAAAGAGAGCATCCAAATTAACAAAATCAGAAATTAAAAGTGAGACATAACAACAAACAACCAGGAAATCCAGAGAATCATCAGGTCATACTTCACTAACTTGTACTCTACAAGATAGGAAAATCTAAAAGAAATAGACAATTTTCTTGATAGGTACCACATACAAAAAGTGAAATCAAGACCAGATAAATAATTCAAAAGACCAATAACCTGTAATAGAAACAGTCATTAAAAATCTCCCAACCAAAATAAAAAACCATGATCAGATGCTTTCAGCACAGAACTCTACCAGATTTTCAAAGAATAGCTAATACAAATACTCTTCAATTAGTTCCACTCAATAGAAACCAAAGGAACATTACCAAACTCCTTTTATGAGCTATAGTTACTCTGATTCCCAAACCACAAAAAGATGAAACAAAGGAAGAGAATTAGAGACCAATCTCCTCATAAACATTGATGCAAAAATACTAAATAAAATATTGCCAAATGGAATTCAAGAACACACTAAAAAAATTATCCACCATGATCAAGTAGGCATCATCCCAGAGATGCAAGGATGGTTCAACATACAAAAATCTGTCAATGTAATATACTATATAAACAAACTAAAAGAAAAAAAAAAACACATGATCATTTCATTAGATGTTGAAAAGGCCTTTGACAAAATCCAACACACTGTCATAATAAATGCCTTGGAGAGATCAGGAATACAAAAAACATAAATAAACATAATACAGGCAATTTACAGCAAGCCAACATCCAATATCAAACTAAATGGACAGAAACTCAAGGGGTCCCACTAAAATGAGGAACAAGACAAGGCTGACTGCTCTCCCATATTTATTCAATATAGTACTTGAAGTTCTAGCTAGAGCAGTAAGACAACAAAAGGAGATCAAGGGAATACAAATTGGAAAGGAAGAAGTCAAACTATCACTATTTGCAGATGATATGATAGTATACATAACAGACCCCAAAAATTCTATCAGGGACTCCTACAGGTGATAAACTCCTTCAGTAATATGGCAAGATACAAGATTAACTTAAAATTTAGTAACTCTCCTATATACAGATGATAAATAGGCTGAGAAAGAAATAAGAGAAAAACCACCTTTTACAATAGCCACAAATAATATAAAATACCTTGTGGTAACTATAACTAAGCAAGTGAAAGACCTGTATGATAAGAACTTTAAATCTCTGAAGAAAGAAATTAAAGAAGATATCAGAAAATGGAATGATCTCCAATGCTCATGGATAGGTAGGATTAACATAGTTAAAAATGGCAATCTTACCCAAAGCAATCTACAGATTCAATGAAATCCCTACCAAAATCCCAACCCAATTCTTCACAGACATGGAAAGACCAATACTAAACTTCATTTGAAAAAACAGAAAACCCAGGATAGGTAAAAGAATCCTGTACAATAAAGCTAATTCTGGAGCCATCATAATCCCTACTCTACTCTACTATAGAGTTATAGTAATGAAAACAGCTTGGTATTGGCATAAAAGAGGACATGTGGACCAATGAGAAGGAATTGAAGACTGTGCCATTAACTCACACACCTATAAACACCTGATTTTGACAAAAAAGCCAAAACTGCACAATCGAAAAAACAAGGCATCTTTAACAAATAGTGCTGGCATAACTGGACATCAACATGTAGAAGATTGCAAATAGATCCATATCTATGAACATGTGCAAAACTCAAGTCCAAGTGGATCAAAGATCAATATGAAACCAGTTACACTGAACTTGATAGAAGAGAAAGTAGGAAGTAGTCTTTAATGCATTGGCATAAGAGACAACTTTCTAAATATAACTCCATAACTCAGACACTAAGAGCAATTATGAATAAATGGGGCCTTCTGAAACTGAGAAGCTTTTGTAAGGCAAAGGACACAGTAAATATGGCAAAACAACAGCCTACAGAATAGGAAAACATCCTTAACAACCACACATCTGACAGAGGTCTGTTCTTCAAAATATATAAAGAATTCAAGAAACTAGAGATCAGAATAACAAACAATCAAATTAAAATTGGGCCACAGAGCTAAGTAGAGAATTCTCAAAGGGAGAATCTCAAATGGCCAAAAGACATTAAGGAGTAGCTCAGTATCCTTAGTCATCAGGGAAATGCAAATCAAAATGACTCTGAGATGCCATCTTATACCTGTCAGAATGGCTAAGATCAAAAGCACTGCAGACAGATTATGTTGGAGAGGATGTGGAATAAGGGGAACACTCCTACACTGTTGGTGGGAGTGCAAACTTATACAGCCACATTGGAAATCAGTATGGCACTTTCTCACAAAAAATGGGACTAATCTTCCTCAAGACCCAGCTATACCACTCTTGGGCATACACCCTAGGAGTGCTCAATCATAGCACAAGAACACATGCTCAACTATGTTCACAGCAGCATTATTAATAATAGCCAGAACCTGGAAACAACTTAGATGTCCCTCAACTGAAAAATGGAGTAAGTAAATGTGGTACATATACACAAGTAAGTACTACTCAGCAGAGTAAAACAATGACATCATGAAATTTGCCGGCAAATAGATGGAACTATAAAATATTATCTTGAATAAGGTAACCCAGACTCAGAAGGACAAACATAGTGGATGTTTGTCCACTCATGACTGGATACTAGATATAAAGCAAAGGATAACCAGACTACAACTCACAACTCCAAAGAAGCTAGCTAACAAGGAAAACACAAAGAGGGGCACATGGATCGCCCTGAGAAAGAGAAATAGATGAGATCTCCATGAGTAAACTGGGGATGCAGGGCGGCCAATGGAAGGAAGGATGTTGGTGTTGAGAACATAAAGGAACAGGATGGTCGGGCTGGAACAGAGAGTGGGAAAGCAATAAGAGTGATACCATGATAAATGAAGACATCATGGGAATAGGGAGAAATAGAGTTCTAGGGAAGTTCCCAGGCATCCACAAGGATGACCATACCTTAGACTACTGGCAATAGTCCAGAGGGTGCCTGAACTGGCCTACTCGGGTGATCAGATGGCAGAATACCCTAACTGTATTACAGAGCTTTTCTCCAGTGACTAATGGAAGCAGATGCAGAGATCTACAGCCAATCACCAGGCAGAGCTCCAGGAGTCCAGTCCAAGAGAGAGAAGAGGCATTCTGTGATCAAGTGCATCAATATCATGATGGAGAAACCTGAAAAGAGACCAAACCAAACTAGTGGGAACGCATGAAAGCTGGATTAATGGCTGTAGAGCCTGCATGGGACTGAGCTAGGCCATCTGCATAGTTGTACAGATGAAATTCTATAGTTTGATCTCCTTGGGGGCCATCATGGCAGTAGGATCAGAATCCATTCCCAGTGCATGAGGAGGATTTTTGGAGCCCACTACCTATGATGGGATACCTCATGCAACCCTGAGGCAGGGTGGTGCTTGGCCTTGCCTCTACTATATGTGCCTTCCCATGGGAGACCTTGACTTCTTGTGGGTGGGAATGGGGGTTGGATTGTTTGGGAGGCTGCGGTGGAGGAGGGGATAGGGGGATCTTTGAGTGCTGTATAAAATGGTAAATTTTTCTTAATAAAAAAAGAATAAAAATAAAAGAAAAAAGCTTTTTCAGAGGGATTCTTTTGCTCCTCTCCTCAGCCACGAGTGCTGTGTAGCCCCATATACTGACTTGCGTTTGGTGGTCAGGCAGGCAACTCCCGACACCCTTAACAGCCTCATAACTAACGCCAAATTTTGCCTCTATTTTTCCCATGGTGTCATTGCAGCTTTGCAGCTACTGGTAGAAACTTGACCCTGATTTTTTCTGCAGGGAGGATTTCCAAGTTCCCACTGCTTTCTCTATGCCAGCAGCTTTCTCTGGGTCATGCACTGCCTCTGCTGCAGCTCCACACTGGAGGGAAGTTGCCACACTTGGCTCTCTGCCTGTGTGCTCTCTCAGGCTTCTCTACCAAGGCTCTGGCTATTGGGACCTGTGGCTATGGTCCCAAGTTTCTGCTGGTTTTATAATAGTGTCGTAAAGGGAAGACTGGACTAGCAGAGAGGGTTTGCCATGTTCCAAAAGGTTTGTTTTTCCCCCCTAGGGCAATTACAGGTGAATTTCATGTTTTGATAGATATTCTTTGCAGGTGAGTCTAATATTGCCATTACAGAAAGAAAAGAGATCTGAGAGAAAAAGATCTGAAAAGCTTTCAGTTTTTGAACGAGAGATTACTAAGTTTTTTTCCAAGATTTCTGTTACTTATTCTTGCCTTCATGGCCAGGAGGATACTAATTCTGATGGTATCATGTTTTCATACAGTGACAATATCTACAGAGCAGAGGGTTTTGTCTGGCCTGCATCTGTCTCAGGGAAATTATTTTCCCTGCTGCTTAGGACTCAGATCTAAGCTGTCCACAGGCCAAAAACTTCTGCAGGAATCTTTTTCTGCCCATTTTCCTCATAGTGTATTTTCCTGACTCTGATTCTTCCCCAGAGGTCTGCATTAATAGTCCCATAATTTGGAGAATCAAGGACATAGCTTCTCTGCCTTGTTGCTTTTCTTATTCTAAGGGGTTTTTTTTTGTTTTGTTTTTTGTTTTTGTTTTTTTTTTTAACACTATATTCCTGTATTTTACCTTACCTTAAGTTTTTCAAACTTTCTTCAAGAGAATCACTGAAGATCTGTTTACATTTCCTGCCCCATTTTGGCACTAGGGAAATTCTACTCTTGTCCTAAGTTTCCTGTTACCGAATATTCCTATATTTAACCCTATATTTTAACTTAAATTTTGTAGATAAAATAAGAGAGCAAGTGAAATGAGAGCAAGCGAGATGAGAGAGAGCAAGAGCGAGATTGGCTTATTGCACTCACTTTTCCCTTCGGCATTTCTTTCATCCACTCTACTTTCACTTCCAAAATTGGAATATACCTGCCTTAAATTATACTACAAAACTGGACATGTCTACTGCTTCCTATGGGCCCCACTAACCCTGTTTTTGCCCAGTCCCTGTCCCCGTTCATAGTGTTATCTCTGGGAGGCCAGCTCCCACTTTTCCCCCAGGGTACTCTCCAGGAGTCAAGGATATTTAGATGGAAACATGGAGGGGAGAGAAGACAGAACAGAAACACAAGATAGCTTCAGGAAGGCCTGAAAACACCAGTCCCATGTGTCTCTTCAAAAGGGGTATTTGTAAGAATGCCGAGGGGTGGGCAAGACAGCTCCTCCTATATCAAGCAAGTGCAGACCCTTCCAACCACCTGGTAACCACACATGTGGTCAAGCCATCTCTTCATGCAGCACTGCTGGGTAAGGCAAGCTCAGATCTCACTAGGAAACCTCTGTGGGCCTCTACATAGTGAAATGGATTAGATGGTAAAAGTGTTTATCATGAAACCTTAATGTCTTGAGTGCAGTCCCCAGACATGCTTGAACCCCTGAAATGATCCTGAGAAACCACATAAAGGTGGAGGTAAAACGTCAGCAAATTTGAATCTGACCCTCACATATGTTACACAGAGCACAAGTCACATGTCACAACTGTGCATGTGCATAGTCATGATAATGATAAAAAGTCATGGCAGAAGAATTCTAATCATGGCAACGATGATGATGTCACCACACAGGTAAAGCTACTGTTTTAAACCATGAGTTAAAATGGCTTGTGGATTTGTGACTTATTAGAGGCATTATCAAAGATTTGTTTTGTGAGTGTTTGACTTTCTGATGAGTTCTGTTCAAGTCATACCCAAAGCTTTGCAAATGATATTGGGACATAAGTTTTTCTACAATGCTTTGATTTTGGCAGATAATTATACAGACTTTTAACAGTTTTATTTAGGAGCAATAAATCCTTCTGCTGTCAATACTGTTGTTTCAAAATCACCTTCAATAACACAGCAAATTTAGAATGCAACAATCCCAATTGAAAAGGGCACTTACCTAATACTTCACTGTAAAGCTGATTCCACTTGTTCTCATTAAATATTTGGAACCAAAAGTCAAAACAAAGCATATAGATTACATTTTGCACCCTCTCCATGAATGTCATTCGATCACTCAATTTTGACATAGCAACAGGCACATAGGAAGGTGGCAATGGGAGTCCTCCACTGTACTTCTCATGTGTGTATCCAGGAAAGAAGCGGAGACTGTACACAAGTGGTATCTTGAGAATCTCAGCCAGCAGGTCACCACAGGGTATGAAGGGATCTGCTACCATGACATCAAAGCTTGAATTGTGTAGTTTTGTCATGAGTTCCTTGTTAAAAACTGCATCTTTGCAGAGACTTTCAAAATAATCTGAATACTTCCAAACCACTTCTTGCAACATTATAAAGTATCTCCAAAGGGATTGCTTTGGCAGCTCATAGATACTTTTCATGATTGTCTCCATATAAAGTTGCTCCAAATCAGCCATGGGAAAGGATAAAGGGTATGTCTCAAACTCAATAGCAGATGTGTCCTCAACCTCATAAGAAAGGGAAGCCAAGGGTATCAGAACAGTGACTTCATGTCCCTTCTTCACAAGTTCTTCTAGGATTACCTTTAAGTTGAGCCAATGGCTGTATTCCATTGGCCACACCAGCACCTTCCCTCCACTCCCAGATCCAAAGAAGCCACTCATCTGGAGCAGGAGCAGGGCTGCTGCCATTTTCACAGACATCTTGGTTAAATCCAGAAGTGCCTTTCAAATGGTGATCACTCAGCTCTTGCAGGTATAGAAGAGTAATAATTAGTTAATGTGTAACTTGTACCCACATAAGGAAATACACATGGGATAGTCACAGCCTCTGGATGCCAAATGCAAAACCAGGAGGCAGATGTGAACATGTGAAGTGACTCCTGATTCTCAGTGACCTTGAATGTATAATGTACTTGGAGAACAGTGGACAGTAAGCTCTCCCTCTCTTTCCTTATCTCTCTCTTCTAATGTAGCTTCCTTGATAATGAACTTAGAGAACAGACATAACTGTTGAGTCACACTTTTTATATATCACAGTTCAGTGTGTCTTCATATGAATGTTGACAACAGCATTCTTTTAACATAATATGTAACTGAAGTTTTTCTATGTCCCACCTGGCCCATGGTCAGGACAAATCTCTCCCAAGTGCCAGTCTTGCAGCCGCTTGGACCCAAGTAAACACACAGAGGATAATAATAATAATAAAAACTGCTCAGCCATTAGCTCAGGCCTACCATTGACTAGCTGTTATATTTAAACTAAACCATAATTCTTGTTTATGTTTAGCCTTGTGGCTTGGTACCTTTTTTCAGTTCTGTCTTTACAACTTACTTCCTCTGTGTCTGGCTGGCAACTCCTAACTCACCTTTCCTCTTCCCAGAATTCTCTTCTCTGCTTTTTTTCACCTATTTTTCTTGTCTGGCTACTGGCCAATGAGCACTTCATTTATTAAGCAATCAGAGCAATACATTTACAACATACAGAGTGATATTCACAACAGTGCTATTTACTGATTTTAAATTAATGGTTCAGAGGTCCATAGTGTAAACTCAGCATTATAAACACGCCAACGAAATTTGAAGCTCATTTATCCTAGATGGAAGTCCCATTCTTTCAGCCTTTCCATTGGTTCCAGCATTATCCAACCACGAATCTGCTTTCTTGTAAGTAGTCACCCTGGCAGGAATGAATATATTCTGATGAGACATGTTTGTCTCCCTCCTCAACTATGGGAATATTGAAAGAATGGATGCTAAGGAATTAGATTTTTCCTGGTGATCTGTCTAGAGAAGAATTGTCTAATGTCTTGGGTGTACCCAAGGACCTCTGTCCTCAAGGGCCATTTACAAGCTGGGGTGAGCAGAGGGGACTATCATTTCTGAAGAGCCTGGGAGCTAAGAAAATGTTGGGGAAGGGACCACGTCATGGCTGAACTGCTTAGCTATGAATATGTCTTGTCAGAATCCCAAAGATGGAGTTGGGTAAAAGTGACTTGTTCTCTCTGCCTCTCTTACTGAAGTGATTACAATGAGTAAATCTGTTTTTTCTGCATTTTATAATTTATTTGGCCCCTTTAATTGGCTTATTTAGGGGTGTGTTTGTGTGTGTGTGTGTGTGTGTGTGTGTGTGTGTGTGTGTGTAAGTGTAACTGGCTTGTTGGGACACTCAGGCTGAAATCCCTTAGTCACGAAACACCCCTTTTTCATTATTCTGAGCTTTTTGAGTAGCTGGTATAAAATGGGTGGTGCTTTGTGACTGGCTTTGATTATTATAAGGATTTAAAGTACTGTTGTGCTATAGGAGGTAGCCAATTTTATTTAATGTAATGTCCAATCCATTTTGTAACAGAAAGTCCACACTTACTCATTTCTAATTTGATGGACATTAGCTTTGTTCCCAATTTTCAGTACTATTTTTAATTAATATTCATGTACCACACATTTGTCCTGTTCTATATTTTGATCTCAACCCTTTCCTGAGTCCATGTATCTTTTGCAGACATCACCAAGAATATAACCCCTTATTTTCATTATTCCCTCATTGAGACAAAATATCATTAGAAAAAGACCGGGGTGCCTCTCTACATAAGCTCCAGTGGTGTCCTACACACAGCACCAAGCAAACCTTGAGCTCCTATGTGGGCTCCACCTCAGAGAGGAAAGGCAAGAGGACTGAGCAAGCTGGGACAGGAAAAGGAGAAAGGGTGAAAGCACCATCATGTTCTTGGGCAGAACCCAGTTTACCTTGACCTGTGCTGTCTGGGAGCTCCTCAATGGGATCTGCCTAGCAAGATGGCAGAGTTTCTCCTGAGTGGGCACTGAAGAAAGGGACACCAGGCAGGAACTCGTGGCTGTCCTGGGGTGAGCATGGGAGTGTAGTGTAGCAGGGAGTCTGGCAGCTGGGCAGGCAGGAAGTGTTGACAGAGATTTCTTGCAGTTCTTATCTGGAGTTTAACAGGCTCTGGGTGGGGGCCAGGGAAAATAGGGATCCACCCTGCCTGCTGTTGAAACTCCATCCCAGTTCCCTGGAAGAGGTTTGTGTGGATCTGTTCTTCTCTTTGGTATGTAACTACAGAAGCCAAATGCTGAGATCTTTGGAGTCTGGGGAAGTGGCAGTCTGTTCCTAGGAACTGCTCAGGTTGCCATCCACAGCACAGTACAGCATCTCCTGTTGTTTCTCTCTTGATTATAAGCAGTCAAGAGGATGAAGCCCTATCTCGTTGTTTTCAAATGTTTGGGGCTGAGCTTGGTTGAAGTTAGACATGATGATGCTGAACATACTTCCACCTGCATATTGGCTCCATGTAGCCCTTTCATGGAAAAATGTCTAGTCAGATCCTGTGTCCATATTCTTCTATTTTGAGTTATGTCAGGAGTTTTCCCTTCCACATTATGAAGTCATGACCTTTCTTTATATAGTGCCTAATTCTTTTCGGGGGGAGGTATAGGAATTTCAAATACATTGTGCAGGTTTTTGATTTGTGTTTTTAGGACTTACAATGACGTTTTTTGATGCAGAGAAGTTTTCATTTTTATGAGTCCAATTAATGAAGTTTAGCTTAGCTGCCTCTGCTTTTGAGGTCAAACAGAAAAACAAATTTCAAATTCAATAACAAATATTTATTCAACCATTTATTAACATCTAATATTTATAATTCTTACCTTTACTTCTTAAAGCTTTTTAAATGATAATTTTACATGACTGTTTAAGAGTTAGAGGTCCATTTTTAATTTTTCATGCCAGTAGTTTTTTTTTTTTTAGAAGCCCTTGATAAAAAAATAATAAAAAAAAAAAAATCAAAGCAAACAAACAAAACCAAATCCTGCAACTTTCCCATGGATAGTTTTGTTATCCTTGTCAAATATCAATCAAATTGTATATTTTTTATATTCTCTACAAATTTATCACTCTAACACAAACTTCATAATTATTAAATAAAAGTAATAAAACTACCATTAAGCATTAAGGATCTTTTATTGTCAATACATGATTTAATATGATTATGTGTACATAAAAACTGTAGATATTACCTGTATCAAAGAGCATAATTTATTGATATAACAGTTTTCTTTTTAATAAAGATAAAAAGCAAACCCAGATCAAAAATCAAATATGAAATGATTATTTCCCAACACTGTAACAATGAAAATGAATAGGAATTCTAAACATACATATATATGTGTGTGTATCACAAATCTTAGTTAATTATCTTTTTTTGGAAAGAGAGTTGGTCATGTAGCCCTAGCTGACCTAGAACTTTCTGTGTAAACCAAGCTGGCTTGGAACTCAGAGATCTACCTGCTCTACCCCTGGAGTGCTGGGTTTAAAGACTTTTGTTACCACTCTTGGCTACTGTTCGTTTTTTTATTTATATTATTTACATAAAGTATCTTTTTCCTTTTTTGTTTAGGATACAAGGCTATAGACCAAGTTGATCTTGAACTCCCAAAGATCCCCTTGTATCTGCCTCTAGAGTGCTGAGATTAAAGGAGTGTGCCACTACTGCCTGGGTACATAAAATAATTAAAAAGAAGGAAAGAAAGAAGAAATTTAAGTTAGCCAGGCAAGATGGCACACACCTTTAATCCCAGCCCTGAGGTGGCAACTGCAAGCAGCTCTCTGTGAGTTCAAGGCTATTCTGGCATACATAGAGGGTTTGAGGACACCCAGAGCTACATAGTTAGAGTCTGTCTCAAGTATACAAGTCAACAACCAGAGAGAAGAACAAATAACAAAATAGAAAGAAATAAAAAGAAAGTGATAAACAAACATATGTTTCACTCCAAACCCTGGTCTGAAGTGTTGGCTCAGCAGTTAAGAGCACTGGTTGCTGTTCCAGAGGACCCAGTTAGGTTCCCAGCACCCACACAACTTATACATATCTGTAACTCCAGTCCCAGGGTTTCCTAATCCATCTTCTAGCTTCTGAATGCACTAAGTACGCATGTGGTTGGTGCGCACACACACACACACACACACACACACACACACACAGAGAGAGAAAAGATTCATGTAGTATATTTAAATAAATAAAATTTTAAAATAGGGAACTAAAATGTAATTTTAAGCAAGTAGGCCTGGAGAGAGATTAGGATCCCATTATAAAGCAACTTCTATAAAATAAAATCAGAAGAATAGAAATTAATGGGACAAGATGCATTTTAATTCTAGATATGCAGTCACTGGAATTAAGTGCTAACCAGGGCAGAAAGAGGGTGTTTAAAGTGAACATTGGAATGGGCACAACACCCTGAACCCACCTGATCTCACCTAAGGTGAACTTTGGTTTCTGCTCAGGATTGTTTTAAATCCAAGTATTGGCAAGAGCTGGAAACTACTTCTGCTATCCTAAAATGTTTTCCCTTTGAATTGTCAGTGTTTTTTTAACCCTTGTAAGCAAAGGTTTCTTACGGCCAGTGTTGCCTTTATAGCTAGATCCTGTAACCTGGGCACATTGGCATAATATTTCCACATCCATGGAAATCTCTTGGCCTGCTTCAGCTCTCTTCCTTATTTCATGTATTTCTAGCACCAGCTTGGTTGTGTTTCTCTGAGGTTAAGACATAAAGGTCACATTCTCTTCTGGATTCAGAAGAAGCAAGGGCTCATGATTGACCACTCTCTCACTCTCCTTTGGTTGGACACTCTGAACTATTGCAGTTACTCTTTTTTTCTGACTTTGTCCATGACTGATGCTTCCCAGGGTAACCTGATCATAACTGATTTCCCAACCCTTTTTTGTGGTGGTATTTTGTATATGCTCTAACAAATAAAGCTTGCCAGGAGATCAGAGCGCAGGCTAGCCACCAGTTAACCAGAGTGGTCAGGCAGTGGTGGCACACACCTCTAATCCCAGCACTTGGGAGGAGAAAGCAGGAAGATCAGGAGTTCAAAGCCACCCTGGGCTACATGAGATTTATCTAATCTAAAAGAGAAACAGAGCCAGGTGGTGGATGCTCATACCTTTAATCCCAGCACTAGGGAGATGGAGACATTAATACAAGGCATTAGGAGACAGAAGCTCAGACAGTTGATTTGAGGATTTGGAAGAGTTAAGAAGTCTCTCTAGTGGCTGGCTCCTTTACTTCTCTGACATTTCAGCATTTACCTCGATATCTGACTCCAGGATTTTATTATTAAGACCAATTAGAATTCATGCTCCACTTTACAGGTGTGACAGGTGCCCCAGGGTTCACTTCCTCTTCTTGATGCTTCTGAACTCTGAGCTTTGAACTGTTTATGGTTGAAGGGCTCAGCTCTGTATTGGTAGTAAGATGGTTTCTAATTTCAGTGCATGTGCTTCTCATTCAGGATTTCTTTCTTGTTGATGATAAAATTGTGTTTGTTTCACCTGGTGCTCATCATTACAGGAGTCCATTTCAGAATGTGTGGATATTTTATTGGAGGGATCAGATGGGGTAGAACTTTTTGTGATTCTGCACTGCACAGAGCAGTTTTCACCTAAACGTATGTAGCCACATTATGTGCTAGATACAGTTTTCTTTTGTCTTGCTCATATCTGGAGACTTGGCTCTTGTAGTTAACTCTGCTGTCTTCTTTATAAAGTGAAAACTATTGTTTTCACCCCTTGCTATAAAACTTCAAAAACTAATTATAGGAACTCTTTTACATCATAAGGGTAATCTATATCTTATGATCCGGGTCATGAGATAAAATACCCTGGTTTTTCACAATAAATCCATGTCATCTGCATACAGAAATCACACTATGCGTTGAAACATTTTTCCTACTTCTTGAAAAGCAATATCAAGTTATATCTCAATCAGCTATGATATCAGATTAGGATAGTCTTGTTTTTACATTTAGAATAATTTCTACCTGTGAAAAATTTATAGTATATTCCCCGATTATAGAACTAGATTTTTAGATTCATTCAAAAACCATTCACAGAGAGTCACATTGTGCTATCAAGTGGGGATATATGAAGAAGAAGGAGTCATGGTCTCTATCCTGGATGAACCTAACAGGGTAGGTGTAAGCTGTCACTGAAAGTCAAATGAGTAATAGATATTTTCACAATGCCATGACCTGGGTGCCATTTGCTGTTTTATTCCTGATGTTTAGGATTCCTGGATTTTTATGAACTGGAATAGAAATGAAATCTGATGGTGGTATGATGACACATGGCTGTATCAGAGCAATAACTGATATGGCCTCAAAATAAAGTTGGATTTGTGTGTCTCCCAGATTCATCCTTATTGAGCTTCCTATTCAATCCAGGATGGTCATGATGTAGAAAGGATCTACATGCTGTGGAGAGGACCACAGAGATGGCCCCTCCTATATCAAGTTGGCTCAATTTGCGGTGGACAGGACCACAAGTGTGGTCCTGTAAATTAAGAATCAAAATCCACCTCCACAGACTTGCCAATAGGCCAGATGTTCCTCACAGATGACTCTGGGCTTTGGGAAGATAGCAACTGAAGCTATCCAGATGGATAATTAAATATTTTCTAATTGGATTTGAGCCACCATGTCCTGGGAGGAACCTGACACTATAAAACTGATTGAAGGTCAAGAAAATCCTAGTTTGGAACCTAATATTGCTATTTTGCTGACTGGTCATTGCAGGTGTGAGTTTCTAGGGTCATGTTGGGCCTTGTAGTCAGGACGAATCTCTCTCACCTCCGGTCCCACAGCCACTTATACAATAATCATTCAGAGGCTTATATTAATTGCAAACTGTATGGCCTGTGGCTTTAGGTTATATTAGCACGTTCTTTCAATTTAAGTCAATCCATTCCTATTAATCAATATGTTGCCATTTGGCTGTGGCATTATCGATCTGCTGGCATCTTGCTCCTTCAGTAGTGGCTGGCGTCTCTCTGCACTCCATCCTTCTTTATCTGGTCCCTAGTGTGAATGTACTGTCTAACCTTATCCTGTCCTGCCATAGGACAATGTAGCTTAACCAACCAGTCAGAGCAACACATAATCACAGCATACAGAAAGACATCCCCCAGCAGGTCATGTTGGCAAAGTTCCTTCCAAATCATTATGGTAACAGCCATAGCCATAGACCTGGCTTGTTCTCAGCCTTTGTCAGAGAAGCTTTTGTTATAGTGGACATCAATCAACTCAAAGTCCCACAACTGTCCAAAGGGCTGAGAATGATGAAGTCCATGCCAAGGCTCAGGGGATACTGCAGAAGAATGGGGAAAGAATGTAAGAACCCAATGATGAGAAGTGATATGGAACACTTTCTTCTGGACATGCCATGGCCTTTGCATTCATAAACTCAAGGAATCTGTCAGCTGCACAGGACTTGCCTAAGATCAGGGAGCCAAAATTCCATAATAAATAATTTTTGCTGTCCTAGATTTCAGGAGATATGAATCATTACTATAGGGGTTGAGTGGACACTGCTGCGTTGGCCATGATCCAGCAATGTCTCCCCATGAATTCATACATGCATACAGGCATCTATATATAGCACTAATTGGACATACAGTGTTATTAAAATGAGAGGACAGGAAGTTGTGATTTGGACATATTGGGAGAGGTCCAGTGTGAAGTAGGAATGTGATGATGGGGAATCAATTTAATATTTTCCTGAATCAAAGTAAGAAATTCTAAATGAAGAAATTAAACAAAATAAACAAAACAAATTGGGAGGAAATTTTCTGTGGGGCAAATTTCAGATTGGGAATGTACTATGAGGTTAAGTGATGTTGGGACTAATATTTGTGGCATTCTCTGGCATGTGTACTTTATAAGTGAGAGGAAAAGGAACTTTTGACAGCTCACGGCTACTTCAAAAGACTGGAATAAGAGTGACAGTGTCCAGGTCAGCTGTGACTAAGGGATAGATGGAAAGCCTGCCTAGCTGGGATGCACTGGGGAGGTCCGTCTGTCAGTCCTCCCCACTTCAGCTACTCCCTTTTCTTCTTCTCTCCAGCTTTAGCAAACTTCCGGCAACAAAAGAAGCAACACTTCATGATGATGAGCATCACAGTCAGCACACAGGCGAGCAGGAATGCAAGCACATCCAGAGAGTGGTACTGGAACCAGGTGAGCTCATGTGCTGCCACACGAAGGTGCTTGGCTCCTTTGTGGCGCATGACAAACTCAATCCAGAAGACAGCTCTGTCCAGGGGCTTCACTGGCTGATCGTGGTGGATTCTTGATAGCCACATGGCATTCTCCTTATAGCTAAAGACACCAACATCAAAAACCAATTAATTTACTCAAGTGGTTCAAGCCTAAGAAAGCTTCAATGAAGGCATCATGAGACTCAATAAATACTATAGATTAGCTCTAGGTACAGTGTTATTTTGATTGGGACGTTTTTGAAAGATTTCCTATAAGTTTATATTTTCTGTGAAACTCTTTCAAAAACTCAAATGGCAAATCATTTGGGGAAGTAAATCTTCTCAGCAGAACAAATGTTTATAAGCCTTTTCTATTACTGTAAGTGAGGTGATTCATAGAGACAGAGCATGACCACATTGATGCTCTTGAGAAGAAATGGTGTCAAAATTCTTTATAATCTCCATAAAAAAACTACTGAGATTACAAGTTAGGAAAGGGTGAAAATGGGACATACTTGCACAAGATAACTTAATGGCAGGGATGCAGCTCACTGGTAGCTTACTTAGAAACTATTTCCATCATACAATGATTATAAACTGACCTCTCCTACAGAAAGTCTGTAGAGATAGTTTGCAATCTTGATTGACAGTAAAAGATCATTCCACAGTGAGTTTTACATTGTTGTTGATGTTTTCAAACATACAGTAATGTGCTCAATGTCTTCCTGTATGCTTTGAATATGTGTTGTTTTTATTGGTTGATTAAATAAAGCTCTATTGGCCTATGGCAAGGCAACTTAGAGGCAGGCAGAAAATACAAGCAGATAGACAGGAAAAAGAAAGGAGAGGAGAGAGAGATACCAGCCTGCTGCCCAAAGAACAACATGCCAGCAGACTGGTAAGCCCCAGAATGCAAGGCACTACATAGACTAATAGACATGGGTTAATTTAAGGTGTAAGAGCTAACTCTCAAGACGCCTGCCATATGCTATGCAGTTTGTAAGTAATAGAGTCTGTGTTTACTTGTCTGAGAGGCTCTGGGATGAGCAGGAGAGAGGAAAACTTCTGACTTCATTTAGTGCTCACCCTTGGGCATTGATTCATATAGACCTAAGCAAGCTTAAAGATTTGGAACTGGCAGAAACAGAGCCACATTAAGCCTCCTAGTCTCACAGTCTCATGCCAGTAGCACAGTGGAGTCTTTTCTCCCAACAACTGCCTGTGAGATGGAGCTCACTGCAAGCCACTATAAGCTAAGCAGCATGGTGGATCCCCACTGAAGTACACAGTGGTGTCTCCACGCTGAGCAGTGTATTGTGTGGTGGATTTAGCTTTTGCTAGTTCCCAGAGGAGGAGGAGGAAGGGGGGTAAGGAGGAGGGGTTTCTAGGCTGCATCCTGCTGCTGGATGAAGGCATGGACCCAATGACTCCCAGGGACAGGAGATGGTATGGCTCTCAGAGCAGATGGTGAATTATCTCCACCATGTTGGGAAGCTGAGGTAGGTAGAGCCAGCAGCCAAGGCGGTTGAATAGTTTAAAATCTCTCCTGGTCAGAGAAGGATTATAAATTCACAATAAGATGAATTCAGATGGAATAAAACTCTAAAGCGTTTACAATGTTTGTAAAAATGTATGTAGGCTTGGAAAAGAGAGAAAAAGTAATATATTCAGTTATATAATCATATAGATGATTTTAAAAAATAAAACCTTTAAAGAGACAATAGAAATGATTAAAAATAAGCCACATAAAGATGGAAATCACAAAGTGTGTGGATTACATTCTCTTTGGGATTTTTAACTGCAGTAACACATTTGATTGTAAAGGCTGTTGTGTTAAGCCTATATATTCATATTTTTAAAGGTATATTGACTTTAAAGCTTGTGTCTAAGGATATGTTGCTTTGGAAAAGAGGTTCTGCTTTTGTTTCCACAGAAGATGAGAACCTGTGGGTTGTTCCCAGGCTAATATGGTTTGACCAGCCAAGACCCCCTGAAAGGTTTCCAATAACACCATGGCCAGATGATCATCAACATCCAAAATCAACTTCAAGGCAACTAGGTCAGAGAATATATCCTCACAGACTACTCCCATCAGGACTTGACCATAATCCTAAAATTTTCTTTATGTCCTATAAGACTACCAACACCCACAATCAGCAGGAACTAGCCAGAAATCTATCTCCACATCCCCCAAAACTGGATTATGGATATTTGCCTTTAGAGATTGGTCATATATTGTTATTGGTCCTAGTCAATATCTTTCTAAAAGAAAAAAAGGGGTATAGGATATAGGCATGATAGGATGAAAGGGTAGATTATTGAATCTACTTTTAAAGAACAACAACTTGCTTAAAATATTTTACATTGATATGGATTTTAGTTTATTGATACAAATTTAATTTTGTTATATTGTATGTATATTTTTCCTCTTATTAAAATATCATGTCTATATAACACATTTGAAATTGTAATGTATCATTAATAGTTAATCATCTATGATCATCTAACTTGTCATATTAGTTAAGTTTTCTGTATATACATAGATATATTTCAATTAGGTAGATAATCTTCAGACACTTCAAACAACTACAGAATATGGTATTTTAAATGTTTTAAAAATTTAGACTTCTGGACATTGAGACATGTCTGCTCCTGGCAACACCAATCTACTTCAGAGAAGATAATAGACAGTAAAGAAATTCATTATGGAGTTTGCTTTCTGTTGTGTTTTGTTTTGTTTTCGATTTTGATTTTTGTTTTGGTTTGTTTTGGTTTTTCAAGACAGGGTTTCTCTGTGTAGTTTTGGTGACTGTCCTGGGTCTCACTCTGTAGACTAGGCTGGCCTCGAACTCACAGAGACCCTCCTGCCTCTGCCTCCTGAGTGCTGAGATTAAAGGCTTGTGCCACCACCACCCAGTGGAGTTTGCTTTCTTTGTGTCAAAAGTTAGCCACTGGGCAAAAACGTGCCCTTGTGTCCAGTGATTGAAAGTATGTTGTATAAAAATGTACATGCAGGATCCATAGGAAAGTGACCACTGAACTTGGCAAGAAGAGATGGTTTTTGGGTTCCTGCTTCACAGAGGAGATTGCCAGATATTCTATATGGCACAAGAAGAAATGACTGAGAAACACTAGGCCTATAGGCTGGAGATGGACACCCCAACATTAAAGAGGAACTTTGGGTGATTTCTAGGCAGCCAGCTATCTCTGTCTTTCTAGATTTTTGTAAGTTACTTACAATACTCTTCTTGTTTACCTAGGTAATATTATATCCTTTTGTCATCTTTGATGTAGTTGAAGACTAGATAGAATATTTTCCTTAATTTTAAATAGACTAGATATTGTTACTGTAATTTCTGCTTGATAACTGATATAGTATATTTAACTTTACTATGTTAGAATTAAAACCTTTCTTTTTGATTAGATAGAAAAGGGGAAATGCTGGAGGATATCTTTCTGTATGCTGTGAATATATGTTGTTCCCATTGGTTGATAAAAAAAGCTATATTAATGGCAAGGCAGCTTAGAGGTAGGCAGGAAATACAAGCAAATAGACAGGGAGAAGAAAGGAGAGTAGAGAGAGAGAGAGACAAGCCTGCCACCCAAGGAACAACATGCCAGCAGACCAGTAAGCCATGGAACTCATGGCAAAACACAGATTAATAGAAATTGGTTAATTTAAAATATAAGAGGTAGCTAGCAAGAGGCCTGCCATATGCTATACAGTTTGTAAGTAATATAATCTGTGTGTTTACTTGTCCAAGAAGCCACGGGACAGGTTGGACACAGGAAAACTTCTGACTACACAAAAGATCAGATGAATTCTACTGTTATCCTGGAGAGAACCTATCTGGACCAGGACCATCTTAAACAAAATCACTGTACTTACAAAGGGTCGTTAGTGACTTTTTTCAGTGCATTGGCCAAATCTGTACTAGACATTGTGAGAAAGTCCAGTCTAACACCTGCTCCTTTGGTCTCCATGCGAACAACATTATCAAACTGGTCTCCAAACAAAGGAATGCCAACCACAAGGATCCCATGGTAGATCGCCTCATAGATGCCATTGGTGCCACCATGAGTTATAAAAGCTCTGGTTTTAGGATGACCTAGGAAGGGGAGAAATTAAGGGCAAGTATTACTCATAAGTCTGAGATAGAGAATGAGAGGCAGGGGAAAGGGGCACAGAAAGGGAAAATATTCTCTAGTTAGCATTATCATAACCAGAGGACTGCACTGAATTCCTCCCATGTCTTAGAGCAAGGAGCACCACAAGTCCAGAGATTAAGAGAAGGCCACATAGAGGAGGCGCAGGGTGGAAGCCGAATGATTTTATGCAATGGACAAAAAGGGCAGAGCTCCCCCCAAGTGCAGCAAACAGCTTGTGCAAGCACAGGCTGTGGTTCAGGAGAGTGTGTTCTCTTAAAGAACAGTGAACCCACTGCTCATGGTAGGTTGTCTCTGTGTGGTAGGATTGATTGCGGGGCATTTACCCACCAACCCCACAGCTCCCCAGAGTTTTCTTGAGTACAAGCAGCAGGACATATTAGATAGAAGGATTTAGATTATGGAGATAAACAGATAGAAAATACAGGATTGCCTTGAGAGGGCCTGGAACCTATTCCAATGGGCCCTGACTGTCTCTGCCTCAGGGTATTTTTAGAGATGCCAAGGGGGTGGAGCAAAAGACCTCCTTCCCCAGCAAAGCCAAGTGCAGACCATTTGAGACACCTGCACTCATGCCCATGATCATAATCATCCTTTGTATGAGAACCTGCTGGGTAAAGCCACAAGGAACCTGAAAGTGGGCTCTCACAGGTCCCCCTTTCTTAATATATAAAAAAATTAACTCATTATTAAGAGTTCACAGAAATCTCCATAGCTGTTACACCTCCCCATATGGGAGTATAGGATTATAAAGATGGCATTTCTCTTTTGGATTAGGTCCAAGGTGACTACATTGCAGTCTTTAGCTGCATCAAGCCCTTTCTAAACCAAAAACTTAATGCAATCACAAACTTAAAGAATCCCTTAACTTCATCATTACCATTAACAGATTAACATAAATATTGCTATACATAGTCACAATTCTCCCAATCTTACAACTCAAAGCAAACTCTTAACAGAACCATTTGAATTAACAGATATGGTGCTATATGTAGTTAATTTTCTCAGTCTTACATCTTTAACTCTTAATCATTTGAATTTTCTTGCTGACAGAACATAGGAAAAACTTCTGATGTATTCACATTAAACTTAAATATTTCCTTAACTCCACAAAACCAGGATGCATTAATCAATAAGTTAAACATAATTTCTGCAAACATACATTCAACCTTAAATTACTCATAACTCCTCTTTTTCTTTATAATTTTTAAAAACAATCTCAAACCTAGGTAGAAGAAAACCTAAACTCATACAATTCCTACAAACCCATACTGAAAAGCAATATTCTCAATCTAACCATTAACACTGAAAACTTTTAGCAAAACATTCAAAAGCAGTTTCTTAATCAAATTCTTTACACTTTAAAAGTAGCCTCTTAGTATATGCCATTTGCGTTTCTTACTAAGAAAACATGAAATTAATCCACTCAAACAACAATTTTTTAAATTAAATAGACTAAGGAATATTAACTCTCCCTTTTCTTTATAATTTTTTAAGCAAAGTCCCAAGCCTAGTTAGAAAACCCGAAATTTTCTGTTTAAACAGTTCCATTTGTAACACAAAACCAATTGAGTGAGTAATTCCATCTTTACATAAACAGTTCCACAAAACAATTCATGAATCACCAGTTAATAAAGCATATTTGCATACACAAAATTGCATCTTGAGTCAAGGTAGAAACAATAAATTTCTTCATTTAAAAGTTCCATTTTTAACACAAATAATTCCAGAAAACAGTTCCCAGGTCATTACTATAAGTAAACTCAAAATTGTCCCATTGCAATGAAATCTATTGTTCATTTCATTAAGTCTCAAAATTCAAATGATAAATTCTGGTACTAGCCTTCCCAATATGAAGAAACCCATTATAAAAATCTTTTTATAGTTTTCTCATTATTTTAAGTTCAAAAGTTCAAAAAAAGTAAATTCTGGTGTCAACCTTTTACTTTCAAATATGAAGAGACATTTTACAATCAAAACTTTTTGCAGTTAACAATTTAGTTCAAACAAGCATCTCTGCAACTTTTATTCTCAAGCCAGAGACCTTTTTAGGTATAGTAGTATTCTAAACTGCACCGTTTCTTATGTTAGCTCAGGTTTTTCTGTGTGGTATTGATTTTCCATGGATTTCAGATGTGGATGGCTAGATGTGCTGGTTCTGGCATATGACATTCTTAGCTTCTTAGCGGCTTCTGGGGCTTTTGAAATCATTCAGACTGCCTACTTTGCAGTCTACTAGGACACTACCTTTTGTATCTCAGGTTCTTTTGCCATATACGTTAAGAATAGACTCACACTTAACATTTACACTTTTTCACAAACTCAAATATAACATGTGCTTAAGCATAAACTCACACTCAATATTTATACATTTTTACAAACTCACATATAATGTATTAACATTTACTTATTTATACTCCTCAAGGAAACTATAGAACTACTTTAGCAAATATATCTCTGATTATGTCTTATATACTTCTTATATTCATTCCATCTTCTAATATCTTATTTAAACTTACATTTACAACTAGCATCTTTACTTCTTACAAGCTTATCACTACCTTTCTTAAGACTACCTAGATATTTCTTGCAAGCTTATATTCTTAAAGAAACTCTATAGATCTATTTTACAAACTTATATAGGGTGACCATTAGCATATATTTAACTTATCAAGCACCTAAATATTTATTAACACTTAAAAGAGATTTAACATTTTCTAACAAGACAGAATAATTTTCTACTTCTTACTCTTAATTATCATCATTATCTCTGATAGAAAGATTGTCTTACGTAGACAGAAAGTACACAATTTCTCAAGTTCAGAGCGTATACATAGATTGATAGATTGAAACAAGAGTAATTCTTTAATGGCTTTCTCAACTCTGGGACTTAGTGACTTCTGTTTGCTAAACAGTACTTTATGCACTTCAGATCTTTTACAACAACTCTATTAAGAGCTATGCCAGTTTACAGCAAGCCCAAAAAGAAAGAAAGAAAAGAGAAAAAAAACCTTGTATGGAATATTCTATTTCTGAATTGTTTAGCTAGTCATTCCATAACAGTCAATTTGCCAACAGGAGAAGATAGTTGTCTAAGTTGAAATTAGGTTCCAGACCTACAGCTTTCTGCAGGTCTGAAAACATTGCTGAAACATTCACAGTTGTCTCAAACTCCTCAGCAGTCTGGGAGCCTCTTTATCATCCTACTATGCCCAGACTGCAGGATGGGCCTCAATAGCGAGGAAACTGACTCAGCTGACTTCCATACTCAAGCTTTGATACCACTTTTCCTCTTAATTTTTTAAAGCTGTGTTTGCCATGAGTTCTTTAACCATGCTGATTTTTCTGATAGATTTTTATTAGCCCAATATTCTCACCAAAACTGCTACTATTCAAAGGAGTCAAGAACATAAGTGTTCTTTTGCGAAAAATATAATTTATTAGCTTACTCTGAGAAAAAAGCAATTTCAGGATTTAGTGTTTCATTTCATTAGCTTTAACTTCACATATTATTAACAGCTGTGATATTTAACAATGATTTCTTATAAGGAACTTTCAGGTGAAGTAACTATTTTTTAAGAAGTTTCCAGTCTAGAAAGCAGTCATTTCTTTTTTGAATGAATGCCTGTTTCTTATCCCCTTAATTAGATTTAAAAAGGAATCACTCATTGCAGGCTGTTTGTGCAAGCGGTAAAGAAATTTTAATTTTACATACGTTTCTTCATATCTAAGATAATGTTCAGTGTATAGACTGCATTCTCTTGCTTTCTTAAGGATTTTAAAGTGGCTTGTTTGCTCTTATAGGTAGCTTTTTGTTTAATCTGAGTTCTCAAGAGGTAAGATTAAGCTTTCTAGCATTGCTTTGAGAAGAAACTTCATTCTGAGCTGAAAAGTTTTTGGACAGCATCACCATCTTTAGCTGAAAAACTCTATTTCCCAGAACTCATTTCTCTTCTTCAGCTCACTTTTAAGAGCTGGCTAATGGACTACATTTTCTATAGTTTTTTTTTTTTTTTTTTTTTGGGGGGGGGGTCTAAGAGGCAACTGGTTCTCTCTTTTTCTTTAAATTGGACTTGCTTACAGATTCTTTCCCGGGAGGTTTGAGTTTTCAATTGTGGGACATTAAGAGATTTCTATTCTCTCCTCAGCTGACTTTAACAGGTGTCTCTCCTTCATTTGACACTGGCCCCCGAATTAGAACTGCACCTGCCTCATTAGCGAGCATTGAGGCTGGCATTCCTGATAACAACTTTCCTCAGGGCTTGTGTTTACCTTAGCCAGTCAGTGAAAAACAAACATTTACAACAGAGCTTTTCCATAGCTCCTTCAGAGAGATTTTTCTCCTACTCATTTTATTCTCATTTTGCAGAGCTTCAGATATCTCAGGCTGCAGCTCTGTTCCTCTGCTAGCTGCCTTTGGAAATAGGGACTTCCCCCCACCCCCACCTCTCAAATCTTCCTCAAACTCTAGCAGCTTGTTCAGGTCATGCATTTTCTGTGGAGGATTATGTGCCTTCTATGTTTCTTCAGAGTCTTTCTCCCAGACAGTTCCCACTTTGGTCTCAATTTATCCCCTCGGCCCCAGAAACATTTCCCAATGCCACAGTGACAGCGTTTTTGCTTCTGAAGGTAGAGGCTTTAGTCTGTTTCCGTTTGGGGGGGTCTGTGAGGTTTGTGTTCATAAATCAAGCTTAGCAAGGGAGGTTTTTGCCATCTCTGAGCTCACATTAGGACAGGGTTTTTTTTCCTCAGGTCTTTCATCTGACCTGGTCCCCCAGTGGGTTGCATTTTTTGTCTGGGTGCTCAAGGATAGGGTTTATGCCAGAGACAACCACCCCTTAGGGCTACACTCCCTCATCTCACCTGGAGTCAGTTGAAACAAAGCTTTTCTCAAAGAGGTGCTTTCTCTGAGAGAAAAGAAAGCTTTACTCCTGGATAGTTCTGTTTTGCCCTGGCTGGGCTCTTTCCCCAGACAGCTTCTGACTCAGCAGCATGACTGCCTCAGACACAGTTCAGCTTTACTGCTTTCCCAGAAAAGTCCTTACTCTGGTAGGAAAGCCTTTCTCAGATTTCTTTTTGCAGCTGTGGACCTATCAACCCAGGACTTGTAGGAAAGGGGACAACTGTGCCTTTCCCACTTACTTTAGCTTTGTTCATTAACATCTTTCCTTCTGTCCTGCACCTTCCTCCCTCAGCTCTGTGCTCCAGGAAGTTTACAACTGCAGGAACCCTAGTATCCCAGAAGTGCACTCCAACTCAGAGGCATACAGTGCTAACAGAGTTTGCATTGCTTTAGGGGATCTTTGCCTTAGGAGGATTAGGAGCACCTTTTCATTCTGAAACCTCACTCAAACAAAACCCTGGATGCCTCAGCTGGGCTGTAACTGAAAAGCTTGGATTTTTTGCTTTTCTCAGGTAGTTCCTGCCCTTTTGGGCTCTCTGTAGCTCTATACCCACACTCTCCCAAGTATTTCTGTCAGGGGTCTTTGGCCCATTGTCTTTTACTAGCTTGAAGAGACAGAGTTTAGAAGAGGTTCTTAGGAACTCCATCCCTGCCTCCTGCATTGCAGGGAGGATTTTTAAAGCTTGAAAGAGAACTTGGAGAGGTTTTGCTTCTTAAGAAATTTGTTGTTTTCCCTTAGAGCTAATCATAGGTGGTCCCCATTCTAATATCTTCAGGTGATTCTAGTTTTTGTCTTTCTGAGAGAAAGTTAAAGGCTTTCGTTTTTAAGTTTAAGAGAGCTTTTCATTTGAGAGAGAAAGATTAAGGCTTTTTAGAGAGATTTCCCCCCCCCCCCCCAAATTTTCCAAGAAAAGCTTTTAGTTTTAGAGAAAGATGTTTTCCCCAAGAGAAAAATACCTACTTTCCCCAAAATTTCTGAACTTTAAACTTTTTGACTTCTTACACCCACATTTTGCCTCAGGGAGAAATCACTTTCTCCTGCTGCTTGGATTTAGCATTTCAGCTGTCCCCAGATCAAAAGCTTCCATAGGAAACTTTTTCTTCCCCATAAGCTCAAAGAAGACCTTTTTTACTACCCATAAAGCTCAGAAATATTATTTTCCCCAGTTTGCTTTCATAGCCCCCAAAGTTTGAAATTTGAAGAGTTTTTCTGTTTAGTTGCCTTACTTATTTTTTTCTACACGATCTTACACTTCTAATTTTTTCTTACACTATATCACTACACTATAACATACTTATTTTTCAGATAGAAATTAAGAAACGGGTAGAAGATAGAAAATTTTGACAGAAGAGAATTTTGTGCTCAGTATTGGACATCCCTCCAGTCCAGTGTGTTTTTCCTTTTCTCTTGAGGATAAAATCCCTGCCCCTCATTTATTTATATATATATTTCCTTAACACTGGCATGCCACTTTCCACTGGCAGGGCTGACTCATACTTTCGCCAAAAACTCTGAAATAAAACCTTATTTTCCTTTTTCTTATTCCCTATTACTTTGTTTTTAGTCCCTGTTAATTTGTCTTTAGTCCCTCCCCCCCTTTTTTTTCTTTAGTCCCTGTTCATGGCCCCATTCTCTGGGGTGTTTACCCACCAACCCCACAGCTCCCCAGAGTTTTCTTGAGTGTGAGCAGCAGGAAATATTAGAAGGATTTATAGGGCAGAGATAAACAGATAGAAAATAAAGGATAACCTCCAGAGGGCCTGGAACCTAGTCCAACCATCCCTGAATGTCTCTGCCCCAGGGTATTTATAGAGACACCAAGGGGTGGAGCAAAAGACCTCCTCCCCCAGCACAGCCAAGTGCAGACAGACCATCTCAGACACCTGCACTCAGGCCCATGGCCCTAATCATCCTCTATCCTACCTGCTGGGTAAAGCCACAAGGAACCCTAAGAGGGGCTCCCACAGTTGATCGTACTGATGGAATGAGAATTAGGACAAACATTGTGCTTCCCCAAATACAGGACTGCCTCATGATGTGGGGTTTGGGGGAACTAGTAACTGCAGAGTCATTGATGAAAGATACCATTCCCCCTGGCATTTGAAATAGTCCTACAGTAGGGTAAAGGGTGTATGTAGAGGTATAGGAATAGGAGGTGAACACAAATATGAAGTGGCTTAAGTGTATCTGGAAAGATAAATACAGTGGAGATAAAAATGGATTTTCCCATCTCCAAAGTTACTGTACAGAATATTCACATCAATTGTTTACCCATTTTCTCCAGAAGTAGATCACAGTTGTCCCAAATACCTTAGTGTTGACATTCACCTTCCTGAGCAGTCATTCCTCATGTCTCAGGGATCTTCTCATGATTACCAAGAAGGTCATTCTGGGGAATCAATTTGTACAGCCAGTGTTGGAGCCCAAGGTGTCTTGCCTTCAAATTGCCAAATTACCTGTTAAGAGGAAGCTGGCCTCTTATTACTTTGGTCAAATGTCAAGTTACTCCTGCTAGAATTCTGCATTGATTAAGAATCAGTGGAGACAAATGCCCAGTCTGGAGGAGCCAGGAGGTGAGGATGGATGACAGGAACCGAGAAGAACTACTACAGCAAAGATGCAACACTCTTCATTCTCCTGCTTTTATTCTCATGCTTATCCAAGTGTCAACATGCCATCTTAACATTTAACCAACAGCAGCTTAGGTACAGTAATGTCAAGCAGGAGGTAAGAAATGTGTCAAGGCTGGAGAGGTGGCTTAGTGTTTATGAGCACTGGCTGCTCTTCCAGAGGACTTAGTATCAATTCCCTGCACACACATGGCAGCTCACTATTGTCTGTCTGTAGCTCCAGGTCCAAGAGAGCAGACACCCTCACACAAACATACATGCAGGCCAAAAACCAATGCACATTGAAAAAAAAATGTGTGATTGTAATTCCAGTTCAATGATCCACCAATGTTACTAACATACACCTTTTTTTCCCAATATATATTTACAGAAATTTTTACTTTCCAAAGTCAATATAAATATTTTTCAGTGGTATTTGAGTTAATCCCTTATCATCACTTTTATCATAGGTATTTTGTGAGATTAGGTCTCTGTGACATGTCGTTGTCTATTATGCACATGGTCACTTGAAGAGCAAGTCCCCAAGTTACCTTCTACTTCAGCTTTAAAAGCCACAGTCTCCCAGGTGGACTCTGGGTTGGTAAATCCTAGCCTACCTATCATTTTGAAGGTCGTCACATTTTGCCAAGCCCAAAAGGAATTTTATGCTGTTGTACAAACTCTATTTTAAAAACTTTACATCTTCTTCTTTTTCTATATTCTTTTTATTGGAAAGAAATATTTTTCATACAATATGATCTGATTATATTTTTCCTTCCCTAGCTCCTCCCCTTCTATCCAAATCCACACCCATCTTTCTCTCTTCTTAGAAAACAGGCATCTAAATAATAATAAAATAAGATAAAAGATAAACAAATACACAAGAATAGCACAAGTTCCATTTTTAAAATAATGATTTATTATTCTTTATGTGTAAGCCAGTATGTCTGTATGTGTGAGTATATATGTGTGGTAGTTTAAATAGGTATGGCCCCCATTGACTCGTGTGCTTCAATGTTTGGCCTATAGGGAGTGACACTATTTGGTGATGTGGTCTTGTTGGAGGAAGTGTGACCTTGTTGAAAGAAATGTGCTACTGTGGTGGCAGGCTTGAGGTTTCACATGCTAAACCTATGCTCAGTGTGGCACACAGTCTCCTTCTGCTCCCTGGGAATAAAGATGTACAACTCTGCCCCTTTTCCAGCACCATGTTGACCTGAATGCCACTGGCCATTATGATATAGACTAAACATCTGAAATGGTAAGCCAGGCCTAATTAAATGTTTTCCTTTATAATAATTGCCATGGTCATGAGGTGTCTTCACAGTAATAGAAACCCCAACTCAGACAGTACGTGTATACACATGTATGGAAATTGTGTATGGGTGTCATGACAGGCTGGATGAGGGCATTGGATCTCATAGAGATGCAGTTATAGACACTTATGAGATGATAAACATGAGGTCTTAGAAGTAAGTTCAGGTCCTCTGAGTGAGTCATACATGCTCTTCAAGGATGAGGCATTTCCACAGTCCCACAACTGCAAATTTTGATGCTTCCTTATTGTTACTGGTCCAGTGTGCTTACTGGTTATAATTTAAATGCTGTATAGTTACACTGTAGTATGTGGTGAGTCCTTAAATATCCTCCAAGATAATGGAGGAAGTAAGAAGGCACACTATTCTGCCTATAATACCTTCCTAATACCAGGTTCATAAACACTTGTTAAGTGTTTTTCTTTCTGAACACAATGTTAATACAAAGTTATCAATCAAAAACATCACCTACTGTTTGGCATCTGTCCCTTGTCTTTTAATGTCATAGCTGACATCAGAGTGAGCTAGAGCTATCATATCAGAACAGCTTCAGTTTCTCACAGGAGGTTTCTGCCATCACACCTGAACTGTATATGACAGTCTTAGTGAGGATGCAACACTGAGACACTGTATCTCACCTTCTGTGGAATCTGGGCAAGGCCGGCTGCAATCATATTGGCCCTTTCTTCTGTTAGGGTACCCACCATGGATCCTAGGGAAAACACCACAACACCATGTTCTCCAGATGACTGGACAAAGTCTTCTATTTCCTGTTAATGGAATATCAGCTCATCACAAACAGCAGCAACACCAAATAACCTGCATAAAAACTGACACTAACATTCACAGGAAGAAACTGAGCGGCATTAGAAATTATTAGAATACTGGATGCTTTGAAACTATTCACATCCACATATAAGATGTACAGTTGTAGTCAAATGTAAGGTTACAGTTCTCTCTGTTACACATCTTCACATTCATACAAACAGTTCTGGAATATTTTCATCTTGAAAATCAAGATTTGTTAATATTAAATTCAAAGTTCTGTTTCTTCCTCCACAGTTTCTTGGCCACCAAACATCTGCTTTCTGTTTCTATTATTTTGACAGTCTAAGGAGTTTACATAAGGAATTCTTATTTTCTGTCTTGTTCATTGGCTAGTTTCCTTAGTGTACTGTCATTAAAGGTAATACCATGCATCTCTAGACCATAGGTTTTAAAATTTTAGTGATTTTTTGGTATTTGCATACTAAGTTTTATCAACAATTCTAGTGATTTCTAGGTTGCTTCTAACTTTCTTAGTTTCTGTTCTAATGTTATGAGGAGACTCCATGATTAAGACAATTTATAAAAAAAAAAGCAATTAGTTGGGCACTTGCTTACTATTTCAGAGGGTTAGTCTATGAACATCTCGGTGGGGAGCACCATTGTAAGGAGGCCTGGCACTGGAATAGCATCCCAGAATTCTACCTGAATCATAAGTAGCAAACACATAGAAAGAAACCAGACATGGTTTGGATTATTGATGCCTTAAAGCCTACCTCCTGTGACACATTTTCTCCAATGATATCACCCCTTCTAATCCTTCCTAAATAGTTCACTATATAAGAACCAAACATTCAAGTGTATGAGCCTATTGGGGCCTTTCTTATTCAATCCCTTCCCTTCAGGAATAGTGCTGCCACAATAATCCTTGCATTATTATCTCATAGAGGTCCTTCATTTAGTTCTTTTATGTACATACTCAGGAGTGGAATTCATGGACCATCAATCTATTTTCAATCTTGTTAAGAATTTCCATTGTTTTTTCATTCATGTTCTTTGTAACAGATATTAGTTTCATTGCAAAGAAATGTACTATATGCTGTCAATTGATGGGCTGTGGGATAGTTCTTCTGTATTCTCTGAATATGTATTCCTTTTATTGGTGAATAAAGAATGGGTATAGACTTTCACAGAAACAAATGCATAGTTAAATAAACAGTAAAAGTAATATAAAAAAGGCCACATAAAGATGGGAAATAATAGGAAGTCTGGATCCTGTATATTGCTGTGTTAATTTTGAAATTTTTTTTATTGCTGACTAAGGACTGCTACTAAGAAACCTGTAATTGAAAGAGGGAATATTGAAATAAACCCACCAATATACTTTAGGAATGCCTTAAATTTAAACTGAAGTCAAAAAAATATATTTGTCAAATGGAAATCAAAAATGCTTTTAAGGAGAGGGTATGATTTTTTTTCCACAGAAAACATTTCTTGTAGTTAATATGGTCTGATTGAGGAAGATCCCCTGAAAAAAAAAAATCACTGATGGGAGTGGATTGCCCAGGTGATCCAATGTTTCAGAGCAACTCTGTTGCAGTTTCCTCTGAGTTCTACATCCAGAACAGCTTGAAAGCTGCTGTCACAAAAGACTCCAGTCAGGACTTGACCATAATTCTAATTTTTCTCAAGTTCCCTCAAAGATTAGCAGCACTGTCCAATCAGTGGGAAGTAGTCTAGAAAACTACACCCAAATTGAAAAAATGTGTAGCTACTGCAATTAGATCTCTGTGTTCAAGGACACAGCCAGCATGGCAGACACACACCTTTAATCTCAATACCAACCATAGAAGACCTGGAGGTCTGTACAAACAGGCAGTGACAAGGAGGTCATGTGGCTGGGTTTACAACCAATGAGAAAACAGAACAGAAAGTCTATAAAAAAAAGTCATACCACACAGAAGTAGGTCTCTTGTGAAGAGGAAGGACAGCAGAAGCAGTGAAGGGTAAGGTTTTCTGCTCTTGCTCTGACCTCGTGGTTTTTAACTCTGCCACTGGCTCTGTGTTTCTTATTTAACAATATGGTTACATCTACATTTGGTGCCCATCATGGCAAGAATTCAATAAAAAACCGCTTGCCTTGGCAGTGGGTCCGGCTTCCTGCCTGGATGGGCCCAGCTCCCTAGCTCGGGCCTAGCTTGGCCCTGCTGGGGCCTAGCTCGGTCCTAACCCAGGCCTAGCTCAGTTTAGGACTCAGGCCCAACCTACCTTAGCTACAAGCAGTTACTGCTGTAGCTGGAGTTACTTGCTTAAAAAGCGGGTGCTACGAACAACTCAGGACTGTGAGAGCTACCGCTAATTGCAGTAGCTACACATTTTTGCAGATAGGCTGCTTTTGGCTGAAACGCCAGCACATGTGGTCAGTTGGAGCTCAAGGAAGCCAGAGCCTAGGCTTGACTCAGGTCAAGCGGGAACACTTGGTTGAACTCAAGCTTTTAGCCAGAATGTGGCTATGCTTTCTCTCTCTCTCTCTCTCTCTCTCTCTCTCTCTCTCTCTCTCTGGATTCCCACCTCAGATGTTAGGTAGCTGTTTTGAAATTCCCTCAGATTTATACTGTTCTACACAGAATTGGTAAGTCAATTATATCAGATATTTTAAAGGAAACTATTTAAAAGAGATTTTTTCCCCACATTTAAAAGAAATGGGTTTTATGTGTATATTGTAAGAATATTGGTCTTTGTTTGAAATTTTAGGCAGTCTGATAATGGAACAACTATATGAGAAGATTAATATTGATAAAATTATGTACATTATTATTCTTCTTATCCTTATTTTACTATTTAAAAAGATAGTCAATTTAAGTGCCAGGACAAAAATTTTAGAAAAACTTGTTAAACCTGTTAAAATGAATTATAGAGAAATTCAGATTCAGACAGAAGAAATTGACAGTGAAGTTGTTTCAGGATTGGATTCTAAGGTTTCAGAAAGAAAGCCTGTTTTCACACAATCACCCTTAATTTATCCGGTAACCATAAAACAGCTACCTAGTCAAATTAATACACAAAATGTTTGGACTCCAGTTGAAATGTTAGACTTACGAAGGTTTAAGGAGGCAATAGTACCTGATGGCATGCATTTTCCATATGTAAAGCAAATGTTAAGCTCCTGGTCAACTTATAATAGGATTATACCACAGGACTGGCAGGAGCTGGCATAGGCTGTTCTGGAACCCAGACAACAGCTCCAGTGGCAAATGTGGTTCAAAGAGGAAGCTAAAAACATAGCAAAAAAATGTTGGGATAGAGGTATACAAGTCTTCCAGGATCAGCTTGTTGGAGAAGGCCAATATGCTGCATTACAAACACAATGTTTATATGATATCCAAACTCTAATTCTATGTCGAATGGCAGCCTTGAATGCATTGGACAGAGTTGAGGAACCAGGAAAGAAAACTGCATCATTTACAAAGGTTATACAGGGCCCAACAGAATCTTTCACAGATTTCTTACAAAGACTGACTTCAGCAGTAAAGAGAATGGTCCCAAATTCAGAAGCTAGCCAGATAATAATGGAATCTTTAGCTTTTGAGAATGCAAATGCAGCATGCAAGAGAATAATCAGGCCATTAAAGGCAAGATCTGCACCCTTGGAAGATTGGATTAGAGACATGGTTAATGTTGAGGCTCATGATCAGGATAATATGTGGGTAGGAGAAGCAATTTCAAGAGGTTTGAGGAATGTCATATGTTTTGGATGTGGAAAACAAGGACATTTGAAAAGGGACTGTAAACAGCACACTTCTAGAAACAATATTTCTTCAAGGAACAATGGCAACAGAATGCCCCTTCCTTCTGGAGTATGTAGAGTGTGGTAAGGGAAGACATTGGACCAATGAATGTAGATCAACAAGGGACAGACAAGGTAATAGTTTGCCTCAGTCTTCGGGAAACTCCCAGAGGGGCCTCAGGCAGGCCCCTACAGTGACTCCAGTTCAGACCTTTCCTGTAATCGTAGAGGAGACCTCTACTCAGAGCAGTTAAATAACCAACCAAATGCCTATTGGAATAAACCAGGCTACTCAGAGTAATGGAACAACTGAGACAGAGAGAACAGAAAATTCAGGAGAAACCATAAAGAAAATTTTTGGCAAACTCCTATAAATGAACAAAGACCAAAATTAACAATAAAAATAAATGATATTTTGTTGTCTGTTCTGGTAGACACAGGTGCTGATGTGATCATAATTGCACCAGAATTTTGGCATCCATCTTGGCCACTTCAGGAGGTAAGTGTTCAACTGTTAGGAATTGGAACATTATCTCAAGTGAAACAGAGTGCAAGATGGCTCGAATGTATAGGCCCAGAAGGACAGAGAGGCAGACTAAAAGTATACGTGGCTAACATAGCTATGAACCTGTGGGGTTGAGACCTGTTACAACAATGGAATACTCAGATTAACATCCCTCCAACCTCAGAAATAAATCAAACTAGCACATGTTTCTGAGAGAAATATTAGAAGCTATTATTCTAATGAGTGGTCACCAGCCATCCAGATTTTACAAGAACGGGGCACAACAACTGATGATCTTCCAAAGACACCAACAGCTCTACCTTTAAAATGGTTAACAGACAAGCCTGTATGGGTTCATCAATGGCCTTTAACAACAGAGAAACTCCAGGCCTTAGAAGAGCTGGTAGAAGAACAGTTAAATGCTCAGCATATTGAAGAATCTACTAGCCCATGAAATTCTCCTGTATTTGTTATTAAAAAGAAATCTGGTAAATGGAGAATGGTAACAGACCTTAGAGCAATTATCAAAGTAATTCAGCCAATGGGCTCTCTACAATCTGGAATTCCTTTGCCTACTCTGTTACCTAAAGGATGACCTCTCATAGTTATCGATTTAAAAGACTGTTTCTTTTCAATACCCTTACAAGAAAAAGACAGAGAAAGATTTGCTTTCACAGTGCCTACTTACAATATTTCTCAACCGGTTAGAAGATTTCAATGGAGAGTCCTCCCACAGAGCATGTTGAATAGTCCAACCCTGTGCCAATATTTTGTATAATAGCCCTTGGAAGTGATATGTAAAAAATTTCCTCAATCTATAATTTATCATTATATGGATGATATTTTACTAGCTGACTCAAATACAGATACTTTAGAAAGAATGTTTGAAGAAGTAAAGAAAATATTGCCTTGCTGGGGATTACAAATTGCTCCTGAAAAGATACAAAGAGGAGATTCTATTAATTATTTAGGTTATAAAATAGAGCTACAAAAAATAGGCCTCAAAAGGTGCAAATTAGGAGAGATTGACTACAGACTCTTAATGACTTTCAAACATTATTTGGACACATTTCTCATCTACAAACTATTGTTGGGGTAAAAAAATTGATGAACTGAATAATTTGTTCAAAACCTTAGAAGGTGACAAGGACTTAAATAGTCCAAGAGAATTACCACCTGAAGCTGAGAAAGAATTGGCCTTGGTAGAAAAGAAAGTACATGAAGGACATGTGGATTGTATTGATCCAAAGCTGGATTGCATTTTGGTTATTTTATCTTCTAGGCATTCTCCTACAGAAATATTAATGCAGAGAGAAGATATTATATTGGAATGGATATTTTTACCGAATAAACAAAATAAAAAATTAAAAACTTATGTGGAATAAATCTCTGACTTAATTTTGAAAGGAAAATTGAGACTTCGTCAATTAGCAGGAATAGACTCAGCTGAAATTGCTGTACCTTTAACTAAAGAGGACATTGAAAAATTAGGGACAGAACGTGAACCTTGGCAAAGAGCTTGCAGTAATTTTTTGGGAGAAATTAACAGCAAATATCCCAAAAGCAATAGAATTGATCTTATAAAAAGAGCTGATTGGATCTTGCCTCAAATTGTACATGAAAAACCCATATCTGGAGTTTGGACATTTTATACAGGTGCCAACAAACAAGGAAAGGCAGGTTATAAATCAGAAAATTTAAGTAAAGTGGTTAAAAAATCAGAATTGTATGCTATTCTGTTGGTATTAATGGATTTGTCAGAACCTCTCAACATAGTTACTGACTCTCAGTATGCTGAAAGAGTGGTATTACATATTGAGACTGCATAATTTATCCCTGATGCTTCAGAATTAACTTCACTATTTATTCAATTACAAGCTACAATCAGGGAAAGGAGTCATCCTTTATATATTACTTGCATCCAATCCCATACTGATCTGCCAGGCCCTCTAGCACAAGGTAATGATGAGATTGATAAATTATTGATAGGAAATGTGCTGGAGGCCTCAGAATTTCATAAAAAACATCATGTCAATAGTAAAGGTTTAAAAAAGGATTTTTCCATAACCTAGCAACAAGCCAAGGAAATTGTAAAGAAATGTCCTACTTGTTCCTTCTACAATCAGACACCATTACCATCAGGTTGTAACCCAAAGCGTACTCAGAGGAATGAAATCTGGCAGATGGATGTGTTTCACTTTGCAGAATTTGGAAAATTGAAATATGTACACCATACTATCGATACTTATACAGGATTTCAATGGGCAACTGCTTTGAGTTCTGAAAAAGCTGATTCTGTAATCACTCATTTGCCATCATGGGTATACCTGCACAAATTAAAACTGACAATGCTCCAGCATATGTCTCTATTAAAATGAAACAGTTTTTTGCTTATTATAATATAAAGCATATTACAGCTATACCACATAGTCCTACAGGCCAAGCAGTTATAGAAAGATCCAACAGAACTCTAATGGACATGATAAATAAACAGAAACACGTAACAAAAACCCCCAGAAATAGACTGCACAATGCTCTATTAACTTTGAATTTTCTCAATGCTAATGAGAAAAGAACAACAGCTGCAGAGAGACATTGGATAATAGAAAAAAACTACAGAATTAAATCAGCCTATATACTTCAAGGATGTGCTGACCTCAGAATGGAAACCAGGATATGTGTTATGTTGGGGACGAGGTTTTGCTTTTCTTTCTGCAGGAGAAGATAAGCTGTGGGTACCATCAAAATTGATAAAGGTTCGATTTGAACAATAGAGACCACTTAATTAAAGGAGGTGATAGTTCATCAACCAACATGACCATCCAGTTTAAAATCACTTATACCATTAATACATGCCTTTTCATTTTATCAGATATAACTTGCCAAAAGGGAACCTCCCCAAAATTAGTCTTGGGGAAGGGTTTTTGTTTTTGTCTTTTAGGAGAATGAAGGCTAAGGAATCTGAAGAACACTGGACAAATGAGACAACTGAAGAAAAAGGACAAATCATCTGTCCCAGGAAAAAGAGTAAAATGGCCTATTGGTATATCATCTACAAAGTTTCATAAATCTTCCTAAATGTTTGTTTCTGCTCTTCTCTAAAAAATTAATACTATTGGTCTTCTTGTAGTCCCAGTTCAATTTAAGTTTAAAGCTGACTTTGGAGTTGGAGAATGGCTCTCTCCTCCTTTAAACTCAAGCATGTTGTTAAAAGGAAAATGAAAACTCCCTGTATCATACCAGAAGAAAGAGCCATGGGACAGGAGAAAAACCAAATTAATTAAGGGACTATTCTATTACTAATCTCAATTCTTTGATTCTATTCTGATTCTTTAAACTTTTCTTAAAGAATGAATTTTATATCAAAATTTACAAGATATATATATAAATTTATATATATATATATATAAAACTTTGTTAAGATAATAATGGTCATATAGAATACTAATTAATTCTAGAGAAAAGGCTTCGATTAGCTGCCTATACATGTCTTTGTGTTCGAGTCTCTTTTCAGTTTTCTGCAGGAAATCACAGCTAGGCCTAGCATCAACTGAAATCTCCAGGAAGAAGATGGGGCCCCACAACGACAATTCCACATGGAAAATAATATCACTAAGCTGACAAATATCATCTACAGATCAGCTTTGGACTACAAAGTGCTTAGAGCAATTCTGAGATGGCTAGCTGAGATCATCCAGTTTCAAAGACTAGTTTAATAAGGACTTGAGATAAACCCTGAATTTTGACATTATGGATAACAAAGAATATAGTTACCTTTCCTAGAATTTGACAATTAACCCAAAATTTTTCTTTTCAGAATAAAGATAACTTTGCCCATACCCAGCAGGAAGCAATTTTAAGAATACGACACCCACATTCCCAAAGAGGTGGTGTGGGGTAGGTGGTTTTTGGTCTATTTATGGGTTTTGATTCTGGGATAGTTTTCATTGTTTAGGAGGGTTGGTTACAAGTTATTGTTAAGGGTTAGGAAAAGGGCTAGGCAAAAGGTGCTTGTTTTAAAAAAAAAAAGAAAAGAAAAAAGAAAAAGACAATTACTAGTTTTAAATACTTTACATTGGATTTGATTGTTTTATATTATATACAAATTATTATTATTATTGAGATTGAGATTGTTAGAATATGCCATACACATATTTCTAATCTTGCTCGAGATATTGTATTTATACCATTCATTTAACAATGTAATACAATTTGCTAATCCTTGAATGTTAGTATTACCAACTATTAGGATATATAGAAATGAAAGTTAGTGTTAGACATTACAATTGAACTTGTAGTCATATTAGGTGTGTTTTCAAGATCAAACACATATATTTTAGATAGACAGGTCATCTTCAAACCCTTCAGAGATCTACAGAATATGGCATTTAAAATGTTTTAATAACTTAAGAATTTTTCTTTTTTGCTATGCCTATGAGACGTGTCGGCTCCTGGCAGTATCAATCTACTTCAGAGAAAATATGGGCATTGAAGAAACTGCATATGGAGCTAACTTTCATTGTGGCAAAAGTTAGCCACTGGACAACAAAGTATCCTCAAATCAACTGCTGACAAACAGGACAGACAGGACATGAAACAAAGGACTACCAATTCTTGCCAAAACAAGTGTGGTTGTGGCTTTAACAAAAGACATCTTCTGAAGCCAGGACAATATTCATCATCCCTGAAGTGAGTGGCCTATGCAATCTGGAAAAGGTACTGTGCCCTTTTCTTCAAATTCAGCTGAACAGGGTGTGGGCCAATGGCTTCTGATGTGCAATGGAACAGCAGATGAAACAGTTATTCTTGAAGAATAACTAAGCTCCCCCCTCTCAATAGTAGACTGGCATTTAATAGAGGGATGTGGAGAAGAACAGGATGCTGAGATGAAGCCACATATACACAGCCAAGAAAAATGGACAGCTGAATTGAAAAAAAAATCAATAATTTCCAGAATTTAAAATCCTGAATCATGACATGACACTAATGGAATTCAGGTGTTTCTGGTACTGCTCTCACCAAATGTGAGGTCAAACTATTGACCTTGTATACATCCTAGTTCACAAATGAGTCTGTCAGATACGCTAAGTCTATAGGCTGAAGATGATGTCCCAACACTTTGGAGAAACCTCAGGTGACTATCCAGGCAGCTGGCTGTTTCTGTCAACTCACATTTTTTTTGAAGCTGCTTGCATGCACTTCCTGTTTTTATTTTTTATTAGGTAGTATTATTTCCTTCTTGGGTCTCTGAGGGAGTTGAAGATCAGTTAGTTATAGTTATAATTATCTTTGTTAAGGATTTAAGAAAAACACACTAAGCTATAAGTGTATAAATTTGAAAGACGTTATAAGACAGTTCTGTTAGTAATATAAGTTAGGATAGAAAGTGAATCAGGTACATTTTGGACTTACCAAAATAGGATAGATAATGTAATTATTTTCTCTGAATTTGTCAAATGCAAATGGACTAGACATTGTTTAGGTATTTACTGTTTGTATATATGGTATATATAGTTATTGTACTTTTGTATATAGTTTTTCTTATATTAGTTATAACTTTTTTCCTTTTTATTAAAATAGAAAAGGGGAAAAATAGTGATATTTTATTTGTATTGAAATGTGATTTTATTTGTATGTTAATAAAGTTGCCTTAAAGTCAGAGCATTCCAGAGCAGAAGCTGGGCGGTGGTGGTGCACGCCTTTAATCCCAGCACTTGGGAGGCAGAGCTAGGTAGACCTCTGTGTGTTCAAGGACACAGCCAGCATGGCAGACACACGCCTTTAATCTCAATACAAACCATAGAGGGCTGTACAAACAGACAGTGATGAGAAGGTCATGTGGCTGGGTTTACAACCAATGAGAAAACAGAACAGAAAGTCTATAAAAAAGACAGGACACACAAAAGTAGGTCTCTTGCGGAGAGGAAAGACAGCAGAAGCAGTGAAGGGTAAGGTTTTCCTCTCTTGCTCTGACCTCCTGGTTTTTAACTCTGCCGCTGGCTCTGTGTTTCTTATTTAACAATATGGTTACATCTACATAAATATTCCTCAGTATAGTTAATTTAAAAAATATTTTCACGTTACTTGAGTGAATTACTGTTCTGTTTTTATTAAGTTCTATTAAGAATTGTTCTTGGGGTTAGGGATTTAGCTCAGTGGTAGATTGCTTGCCTAGCAAGCACAAGGCCCTCAGCTAAAACAAAAACAAAACCAAAACAAAACAAAACAAAAAAAAACCCAAAATGTTCTTGAATATAGGTTTTTAGGTTGAGAGTTGGTTTGTAGGAAGGTTGAGAGTAGGAATTATAATTGTTAATTAAAATGTTTATGTTAGAATTATTATGTTAATTTCGATGCAGTTGCATCAAGGTTTTTGTCTTTTATAATATAAAGAGGACCTATTGCAGCCTATTAGTTTTCCTAGTGGCTGTGCCCAGTAGGACTGCATAAGAGGTTGATTGGACTCCAGGCCTGAGTATCAGCTGTTTGTAAGGGTCTACACTTGACTGTAACTAGGAAAGGGGGGTGTCTTTTGCTCCACCCCTTGGCATTGTTATTAAATAGACCTTTGGAAATAAAGTTCATGGTCTGTTTGGGTAAGGAATCAGGCCCATTTGAGTCTAACCTGTGTTTTCTCTCTGTTTCTCTCTCCTCTATTTCTAAGGATGTCCTTATCCCTCATTCATCAAGAATCCCTAGGGTAAATAATTATGGGGGCTGGTCCACCACATTAAAGGGTGTTGGTTACTAATTGTTATTTTCATAGTCAATCTATTTCTAAAAGAAGAAAGGGAGATATATAAAAATGATGGCAATAAAGGATAGAATCTTCTTTAATTAAAAAAACAACTGTTATTCTCAAAATATTTTATATTGATATAGATTTTAGTTTATTGGTTTAAATTTAAGGTTATTTTTTGTTATACTTCATGAATATTTCTACTCTTGTTTTAAGTATTGTGTTTATACAGCTGAATTATAATGTAAGGTATAATTAAAAAATACAAAATTGTAAAAATATAGTTCGTCACCTATAATAGACAAACTTATAGTCATGCTAGTTTGGTTTTCTAGATATACAAAGATATATTTCAGATAGATAGGTAAACTTCAAACACCTATAGAATATGGCATTTAAAACGTTTTAATGACTTAGACTTTTCATGACAGTGAGACACATCTGTTTCTGGCAGCACCAATGTACTCTACAAAAGTTGATGGGCATTGAAGAAACTCTGTATGCAGTTTGTTTTCTTTATGACAAAAGCTAGGCATGTGGACAAGGAACTGCCCTTCCTTCAATAGCAGACTGTTCTTGTCTAAACTATACCAGCAGCACACAAGAAAGGTGACTGCCGAGCTTTGACAAGACAAGGTAGGACAGTCCTTCCAATTTCCCTGCTTCACAGGGAAGTCTGTCACATATGCTAGGACTGTGTCCCAAAGATGGATGCCCCATATTACAGAGGAAACCTGGGTGACTTTTCAGGCAGCTAGCTGTTTCTGTCATTTGTCACATTCTTTAGAAGTCACTTGCCTGAACTTTTTTCTTACTCAGGTAATATTAATTCCTTCTCAATTCTTTGATGGAATTGGACTAGATAATTATAGTTTTTCTTAGTTATGATAAAAAGGTAAGTTAGATATAAAACTTTAAACTCACCAAGGTGAGATAGGTAATATAATATTTTCTCTAATTTTGTCAAATACAAGTGGACTGGATATTGTAACTGTAATTCTTGTTTGATAACTGTTTTCTTCTATATAATTTTACTATGTTAAAGTTGAAACCTTCCTTTTTGACTAGACAGAAAGGGGCAAATGCTGTGGGATAATCCTTCTGTATGCTGTGAATATGTATTCCTCTCATTGGTTAATAAAGAAGCTGCTATGGCCTATATCAAGGCAGAATAATGCCAGGTGGGACAGCCAAACTGAAAATACAGAGAGAAGAAAGGCAGGGTCAGAGAGAGATAAGCCAACCCCAGGAGGAACAAGATGCTAGAGAACAGGTAAAGCCATGAAGCCACGTGGAAAAATGTAGGTTAATAGAAATTGGTTAATTTAAGTTGTACTAGCTAGTTAGTAATAAGCCTTAACTAAAGACCAAACATTCTGTCATTAATATAAGCTTTGTGTGATTATCTGGGACAATGCAGCTGGGATAAAAGAAAAGCTACACCTCAATTTCTATTGTGTTACTATGTCAGTTTGGGCAAATGTATGCTTGTATGTAGTTATCACTTATGTGTTTGATCAAGAAAGTAAACAGATCTGCTGTGACACTTGAAAATGCTTTTCTTTGTTCATACTCCATCTATCTACTCTCAAATCACTTTGTGTAGGACTTGGCTTTTGAACCACTCTCTGCACTTAGTATTTGTGTTTTTATTACACTAATATATAGGAAAATGATTTTTATAACAGAATCTTGCTGAATTAATTGACATTTAATTCACACTTTCTTTTTTATTTTCTGAGACAATGTATCTCTGTATAACAATCCTAGCCATCTTGGAACTCAGTCTGTAGACCAGATTGATCTTGAACTCACATAGATCCTCCTGCCTCTGCCACCCAAGTGCTGGGATTAAAGCCCTGTGCCACCACTGCTGGTTTGAAATTCACACCTGGTGATGGAATAGATACAGGTGTTCCTACAGGCAGCTTTCTTTATCTAAATTCTTGTGACTCTCTGAGTTTGACAACCATTCTGAAGTAATAGAATATAATCACTCTTCCGAAAAATGCAAGGCAAACAGAAGCCAAAAAATAGCACTGTATTTACCTTAGGCAGAGGCTTGGCAGGTCTGCAGTGGAGCCCTCCAACAAAATCAAAATTTGGTAAGACAGGGTGAGGAAATTCCAAATCCCAGTAGGTTCGAATGAGCCATATATCTGCTCTCCCCATCATCTTGGAGAGTGTTGTGGGTCTTCCTAAGAGGAATCAGAACAGGGAAGGTATAACCCATGACATAAGTGCCAGGAGAAGATCAATATGCCAAGGAGTCTCCTGAAAGCACTTTTGATAACATAGCCAGAGTTGTATACAAGCATGTGGCTGCGATATCAAACTTATTTGCATCTATCTATCTATCTATCTATCTATCTATCTATCTATCTATTTATCTATCTATCTTAAACTGAGTGTATAGTGTTTAACCTACATTTATAGTATCTAAGTTTCTCAACCTTATGCTTAGAGATATATGAAGTCAATGTGCAAGTGGCAAATGACATAGAAGATACCACATCTGTAAAATACCTTGGACATTCATGATTACCAAATATCTAGATATGCTATTTAAATATATTCAATTTCATTATCTGTGAATTTTGTTTGTCATAGTCAGGGAAACACTTTTCCTTGCTCTTCTCCATCAAGAGTTCGCTGGTGATCTGCTGGAATCTTGATGTGTGCTCTTCAAAGGGAACTGAGAAATGTGCTGTTTTGTTTTGTTTTGAGATTTTGGATGGAGCCCATGTGTGATTCCTATATCCTAGGTAGCCATAGTTGACCTTGAACTCCAGATTCTCTTTGTCCATGTTTCCTCTGCTAGGAATACAGGTGTGCTACTACACCCGGTGCAAATGTTTATGGGAATTCTTTCTTCAGCACTTCAGTTTGAGACATGGTCTCACTATATAGCCCTGGCTGACTTCAAAGTGAATTTTCAATTATGCCTCAGTTTCTTCTCCTCATACTTCTCTTAATTCACAATTGACTGTGTAATAATTTGTTCTGTGTATGTTTGTTTGGAGATTATAAGGATAACAAGTCTTAGGAAAGAGATGTTTGGTCATTATGTATATTTTCAAACACTTTAACTAGTAATCGATGTCTACACTTCAATGTCATATATTTCTAAACAAAGTTACAATCCCACTAATAAATAAATATAGATTGTCCAAAATCATAAATATCCATGATTTCTGTGCTGATTACATAGACACTGTATTCACAGCTGTGCAGAAATTAGCAGGTGAAATTAGAATATACTTCAAATTATAAATGAGAAAACTAATGTTTATACAGTGAAAAGTTATCAATGCTATGTAGATACCTATCTAGAAATATGTATTAGTCCTCACTCTATATGTGCAAATCATGATGACATAGAGTTTGTTTAAAGCTACTGTTTTAGGGGCTAGTGATGTGGGAGGCCTGCTCTCACATTTTCTTCAGGATACTCTTGAGGAGAGAGGGTTGAGAAATATTTAGATAGAAAAATAGAGGGGAAAGAAGACTGATAGAAACACAGGATAGCTATGGGAGGGCCAACAAACAATCAAATTAAAATTGGGCCACAGAGCTAAGTAGAGAATTCTCAAAGGGAGAATCTCAAATGGCCAAAAGACATTAAGGAGTAGCTCAGCATCCTTAGTCACCAGGGAAATGCAAATCAAAATGACTCTGAGATGCCAACTTATACCTGTCAGAATGGCTAAGATCAAAAGCATTGCAGACAGATTATATTGGAGAGGATGTGGAATAAGGGGAACACTCCTACACTGTTGGTAGGAGTGCAAACTTATACAGCCATATTGGAAATCTGTATGGCATTTTCTCAGAAAAATGGGAATTAATCTTCCTCAAGATTAACATTATCATAACCACAAGACTGCACTGAATTCCTCCCATGTCTTAGAGCAAGGAGCACCACAAGTCCACAGAGATTAAGAGAAGGCCACATAGAGGAGGTGCAGCATGGAAGCCGAATGATTTTGTGCAATGGACAAAAAGGGCAGAGCTCCCCACAAGAGCAGCAAACAGCTTGTGCAAACACAGGCTGTGGTTCAGGAGAGTGTGTTCTCTTAAAGGAACAGTGAGCCACTGTTCATGGTAGGTTGTCTCTGTGTAGAGTGGGTTGGTTGATCGTACTGATGGAATGAGAATTAGGACAAGCAGTGCTTCCCCAAATACAGGACTGCCTCATGATGTGGGGTTTGGGGGAACCAGTAACTGCAGAGTCATTGATGAAAGATATCATTCCCCCTGGCATTTGAAATTGACCTACAGGAAGGGAAAGGGCCAAAGTAAGTTATAGACATAGGAGGTGGAGAGAAAGAAGTGACTGAAAAGTTTTGGAATGGTAATTAAAGCAGAGATAAAAATAGATTCTCAGATCTGAAATATTAGTGTTAGAATATTCCCAGTAGTTCTTGTATCCATTTTCCCCAGGACTAGATCATAGTCGTCCTAAATGCATTAGTGTTGACCAGCCATTCCTATGTCTTAGGTGTCTCCTAATGCTTACCGAGAAGGTCATTCTGGGGATCCATTTGTGCAGCCGAGTGTTGGAGCCCAAGGTGTCTGGCTTCTTGCCTTCGAATCACCAAATTACCTGTTAAGAAGAAGCTAGCCTCTTATTACTTTGGTCAAATGCAAGTTACTCCTGCTAGAATTCTGGATAAATTAAGAATCAGTGGAGACAAATGCCCAGTCTGGAGGAGCCAGGAGGTGAGGATGGATGACAGGAACCGAGAAGAACTACTACAGCAAAGATGCAACACTCTTCACTCTCCTGCATTTATTCTCATGCTTATCCAAGTGTCAACATGCCACCTTAACATTTAACCAACAGCAGCTTAGACAAAGTTAGGTCCAGTAATGTCAAGCAGGAGGTAAGAAATGTGTAAAGGCTGGAGAGATTGCTCAGTGGTTAAGAACACTGTCTGATCTTCCAAGAGACCCAGGTTCAATTCCCTGCACCCACAAGGCAGCTAACAACTGTCTGTCTATACCTCCAGTTCCTGGGGATCCAACACCCTCACATAAACATACATGCAGGCCAAACACCAATACAAATTAAAAAAAAAATAATAAATGTGTGATTGAAATTACAGTCAAACAATCCACCAGTGTTTCTAATACATACTTTGACTTTTTTCCAATATATATTTAAAGCAGTTTTTACTTTCCAAACTCAACATAAATATTTGTCAATGATATTTGAGTTAGTTCATGTATCATCACTTTCAACAAAGGTATTTTATTAGATTATATCCTTGTCGCATGGCACTGTCTGAGCACATGGTCATTTCAAGAGCAAGTGTCTGAGTTGCCTCCTATTTCAGCATTAACATCCTCAGGCCCCAGGTGGACCTAGTGTTTGTAAATCCTAGTTTACCTATTGTTTTCTGTAGCAAGGAACACAGCACCCTGCATAAGCCCATTTTAGTATGCAGGTGGTCACATTTGGCCAACGCTACCATTATACAAACCTCATTTTTTATTCTATTTATTTATTTATTTTTGAGAAAGGGTTTCTCTGTGTAGTTTTGGTGCCTCTCCTGGATCTCACTCTGTAGCCCAGGCTGGCCTCGAACTCACAGAGATCCCCCCTGGCTCTCTGCCTCCCGAGTGCTGGGATTAAAGGCATGTGCCACCACCACCCAGCAAACCAAACCTCATTTTTTTAAAATTTACATTTTCTTCTTTTTCTTTTTTCATTTTATTGAAAAGAGTTTTTTTTCATATAGTGTCTTCTGATTATATTTTTCCCTCCCCTCATCCATCCAAATCCATACCTCTTCTTTCTGTCTCCTTAGAAAGCAAACTGGCATTTAAATAATAAAATAAAGTAATATAACAGATAAGCAAATAAGCCAGAATAGCACAAATTCCATTTTAAAAGTAAGGATTTGTTTTATTTATGTGTAAGCAAGTGGTCAGCATGTGTGAGTGAATATGTGTGGTGATTGAGAAGGTGCGGCCGCTGTGAACTCATATTTCAATGCTTGGTCTATAGGGAGTAGCACTATTTGGAGCAGTGGTCTTGTTGGAGGAAGTGTGGACCTTCTTGGAGGAAATGTGCCACTGTTGGGGCAAGTTTTAAGGACTCATATGCTCAACCTATGCCCAGTGTGGCACACGGTCTCCTGCTGCATGTGAATAAAAATGCAAAACTCTGCTCCTTCTCCAGCACCCTGTTTACCTGCATGCCACTGGCCATGATGATAATGGACTAAACCTCTGAAACGGTAGCCAGGCCCAATTAAATGTTTTCCTTTATTGGAATTGCCATGGTCATGGTATCTCTTCACCGCAATAGAAACCCTAACTAAGACAGTATGTGTATAAATATGTATGAAAAGAGTGTGTGGGTGTCATGACAGGCTGGATGAGGGCATTGCATCCCATGGAGATGCAGTTATATGCAGTTGTGAGCTGACAAAGGTGGGGTCTCAGAAGTAAGTTCAGGTCCTCTGAGTAAGCAACACATGCTGTTCAGGGATGAGGCACTTCTGCAGTCTCACAACTTCAAATTTTGATTGTTTTGTTATTTTTACTGGGCCAGTGCGCTTATTGGTAATAATTTAAATGCCAGATGGTTATACTGTATTGTGTACATAGTCCTCAAATACCCTCCAAGAGAATGGAGGAAGTAAGAAGGCACATTTCTATGCATGATTTCCCAATGGTTTATAGTAAAACAAATTGTTTTCTAAAAGATTTTCTTTCGAGTGTTTTGCCTGCACATGTGTATGTGTTCTTTGTGTGTGCAAGTGCTCCTAGAGGCCAGAAAATTGGAGTCAGATTCTGTGGAACTTTAGTTATAGGTGGTTGTAAAGTACCACATGGGTGCTGGGAACCAAACCTGGGTCCTCTGTAAGAGCAGCCAGTGCTCTTAACCCCTGAGCCATCTCTCCAGCCCTTTTAGCTATTCTTAAATACACACTAAAATTTAATGTTCATATTTGCATTATTGATGTACTTTATCAAATATATGTTCTTTGAGATGCACAGAAATATTTGAGAATCTGCTATGAAGTAGGTGCTATAGAGGAGCAACAATTCTCATTACAAATGACAAAAAAAATCCAAAGTTATTGATTAAGACTGAAAACTTGTGTCTCAAACTTCACCCCACCATCTATTATTCCTAATTACCATGATTAGAATCTCCCCACCCAGGTCTTTTTCCTTTTTGGTGTACTGGACATGTGGGGCCAGCTCTCCAGTACTGAACCACAGCCTCAGCACACCCTTTAGGTCCTCAGTCTACCCCCCTCGCACCTCTCCTGCTGACTTTACCATCCTTAATGTAAAGACGGTATCACCTGTAAACATTGCTGACCTGCACAGAACTTATGAATCTTCTCTCAGCTTTTGTACTTCTCAGTTACATCTTAACTAGCTTTGAAAACAGGCATGTAGTCTTCGGGGTAAGATCAGATTGTATGCTGCTGTATTGCCCAACTAAGAAGTGGGGTGTCTCAGGACACATTTCTTACTACAGCAGAAAAATCTTTCACTTTTTGTGCATCATGAAGTGTTATGTTAAAATCACAGTGCCTGCCTCTGAACCTTTAGATGGATGTCATCCTATGAGCTTACAGAATTCATTGGCAGTCATTAACTAAGGGCAGGCTTTAGTGACCAGAGAGAGCTGAGAGTTCTTCACTAAGCAGAACTGTTTCCCTCTCTGCTCCATCTCTGCTCTTTACTTCTACTGCCAGGCAACTTGGCCTTATTTCCATAGTTTTGTTACTTGTTCACAGTTTGTCTTCAGAGCAGAATTGCTGGTGTTTCTGGCTAAGCCTGTATGCACTTTGTTTCTCTGTCTGCTTGGTACTTTCCTGTGGGGTGTCCCTGTCACTTATCTGTATGTTCCATGTGAATCACTGAGTTTTTCTCTGTGTTGTGTAGTGGATAGCCATCCCAGCATTGGCCTGGAAGTTCCAACCCCCATTGAGGCTTCGGTAATGGTCACGCCCACAAGGCAGGGCAGAGGAGGAAGGGGAAGACCAAGGATCAAGAGGAGGTCGCTCTCTTGGTTCCGGGACCCTGGACGCTGGAGGTAGACCGAGCAGAGTTCTCCAGAGAACACCGCCGGACTGTGCTATACCTTTGCCAGACCCTGCAACCTACCCCTTCATTTGTAAGTTACCCCACTAAATAAACCTCCCTTTTAACTATGTGGAGTGGTCTTAATAATTTCACCAATAGTGTTGAGTAGGACTCTAACTGTCCCTGTCCTCAGAAATCCTACAGGGCTCCATAAAAGAAATTTAGACTCTTGTGATGGGATAGATACACTCGTTTCTGCTGGCCAGTTTCTTTATCTAAATCCCTGTGATACTCTGAGTTTGACAGAAACATTCTGAAGGAATGAAATAGAATCACTCTTGCCAAATATGTAAGGTAAAGAGAAGCAAGCAGACAGGAATATATTTACCTTAGGCAGAGGCTTGGCAGGTCTGCAGTGGAGCCCTCCAACAAAATCAAAATTTGGTAAGAGAGGGTGAGGAAATTCCAAATCCCAGTAGGTTCGTATGAGCCATATATCTGCTTTTCCCATCATCTCAGTGAGTGCTGTGGGCCTTCCTAAGAGGGATCAGAACTGAAGATGAAAATGTCAGGGAGTCTTCTGAAAGCATTTTGATAATGTAGCCAGAGTTGTTTACAAGTGTGTGGCTGGGATATAATGTGTGAGTGAGTGAGTGAGTGAGTGAGTGTGTGTGTGTGTGTTCAGAGGACATTTGTGGAAAAGCATTTTGTCCTGTCACTCTTCATCTCTGGTGAATGGGTCTAAGGTCTTCAGGTTCTTGACAGCATGTGCCTTTACCTGGTGAGCCATTTGCTAGGACCATTAAAGGCTTAAAAGAGAAGAATTTTAAACACCCAGTAACTGAACATGGATTTTTCTAAAATCCTGCATTCATAATCTTGCTGTGTCTGTGACAGAGATGCTATATGTCACAACTATGAAGAAATTCACTTTGTAAAGTCAGAAATAATTTCAAATTTTAAATAAAATAACTAGTTACCTTAGAAGTGATAAGTTCTCCATTCTGTGTAGATAACTGTGGTAGAAATATGTGTTAATCCTCTATCTACATGTCTGTCACTCAAGAAGACATTGGATGAGTTTAAAACAATCATCTTAGGGGTCAGCCAAATGACCCAATGGATTAAAGCATTTGCTATGCAAGGTGGCAGACATATTTCCATCTTTTCTTGTGGGATATGTGTACACTGTATGAAAATGTATTGCTGTGATTGATGTAATAAAAAATTTAATGAACAATAGATTGGCAGGAGGCGTAGGTGGGAATTTGGGGCATAGAGAGAACTTTGGGAAGAAAAATGTGGAGTTGCCAGCCAGACATGGAGAGGAAACATGAGGTGCAAGATGGAAGAGAGGTAACACCACATGGCAGGACATAGATTAATACAAATGGGTTGACTTAAGTTATAAGATCTAATTGAAAGCAGGGGGCGGCAGTGGCGGTGCACGCCTTTAATCCCAGCACTCGGGAAGCAGAGCCAGGCGGATCTCTGTGAGTTCAAGGCCAGCCTGGTCTACAGAGTGAGTTCCAGGAAAGGCGCAGAGCTACACAGAGAAACCCTGTCTCGAAAAACAAACAAACAAACAGAGCTAATTGAGAGAAGCCTAAGCTAAGGGAAAAGCTTTCATAATTAATGTTTACATGTCTTTACTTGTGAGATGGCAACCAAATGAAAAAGCTTACTATAATCCTTAGAATATGTGGAAAAGTATATAGAGAGAATAGACTACACAAATTATCTGCTGAACTTCCTTCACATGTGTGTCTCAACACACAAGCAGTCAGTGCACAAATAAATAATAATGATAACAATGATGATGATTATGATGATGATAAAGACCACCAAGGTAGAACGGTTTTAAAAGCTGAGATACAATAGCTTTATACTTGCTTAAGGAAACCCACAAAACATTGTTTGGTGAGTATGTGCCATTCTGAAGTATCCTGTGCAAGTTATAGACAAGGCTTTCCAATTTGACACTGGGATATAGGCTTTTCTACAATGCTTTTAATTTGGCAGATAATTTCACAGACTTTTTACCATATTGCTTAGGAGAGATAAATCTTTCTGCTGTTAATCCTGTTGTTTCCAGTTCACCTTCAATGACACAACAAATTGAGTGAGAAAGCAACAATCCCAATTGAATAGGGAACTTCCCTAATACTTAACTGTAAAGTTGAATCCATTTCTTCTTGTTGAATGTTTGGAGCCCAAAGTCAAAACAACGTGTATAGATTACATTTTGCACCCTCTCTGTAAAAGTCATTCTATCACTCAATTCTGACAGGGCAGTAGGTATGTAGGAAGGAGGTAGTGGGAGTCCTCCACTGTATTTTTCATATGTGGAGCCAAGAAAGCCTCAGAGACTGTACACAAAGGGTATTTTGAGAATCTCAGTAAGCAGGTCACCACAGGGACAGGAAGGATCTGCTACCATGACATCAAAGCTTGAATTTTGTAGTTTTGTCGTGAGTTCTTTGTTAAAAACTACATCTTTGTAGATAGTATCACAATATTCTGAATGTTTCCAAAGCAATTCTTGCAACATTAAAAAGTATCTCCAAAACGATTGCTTTAGCATCTCATAAATATATCTACTGATTGATTCCAGGACATGTTCTTCTATACTAACCACGGAAAAGGATGAAGGGTACGTCTCAAACTCAATAGCAGATGTGTTGTCAACCTCATAAGAAAGAGAAGCTGAAGGTCTCAGAACAGTCACTTCATGTCTCTTCTTTACAAGCTCATCTAGGATTGTCTTTAAGTTGAGCCAATGGCTATATTCCATTGGCCACACCAGCACCTTCCCACCACTCCCAGATCCAAAGAAGCCACTTATCTGGAGCAGGAGCAGGGCTGCTGTCATTTTCACAGACATCTTGGTTAAGTTCAGAGCTGCCTTTCAAATGGTGATTACTCAGCTCTTGTAGATATAGACAGAGTAATAATCAACCAGTTAAAATATAACTTGTACCCACCAAAGTCAATACACATGGGATAGTCACAGCCTCTGGACGCCATGTGCAAATTCTGGAAGGCAGATGTGAACATGTGAAATGAGACCTGATTCTTAGTGACCTTAAATGGGTAATTTATCTTTGGTATGTTAGAGATTTTTTTCTTTTATTCTTCTCCCATATATTGCATCCCAACAGCAGTTCCCCTTTCCTCCACTTCTCCTAGACCTCCCTGCAACTTCTCCTCTCCCTTAGATACACTCTTCCTCTATTTTCCTTTAAAAGAAAAAGGAGGCCTCTCAGGGATATCCACTGAACATGACCTAATAAGTTACAACAAGACAAGGCACAAACTCTCATATTAAGGCTCAACTAGGCAACCCAGTAGTAGGAAAAAGGGTCCCAAGAATAAGCAAAAGATCTTGCCCTTCATTACTCCCACTGTCATCCAGGTTGTTCATGTAGATCTAATCCATTTCTCTGTCATTGGGCGATCCCTGTGTCTTTCCTAGGGTCCTGTTTTCTAGGTAGCCTCCCTGGAGATGTGTAGGAGTCTATTCATCTTTGTTTGACATCTGGTATCCTCCTATGAGTGAGTACATACCATGCTTGTCCTTCTTAGTCTGAGTTACCTCACTCAGGATGATTTTTTCTAGATCCATCCATTTGCCTGCAAACCTCATGATGTCATTGTTTTTCTCTGCTGAGTATTACTCCATTGTGTATATGTACCATATTTTCTTTATCCATTCTTCAGTTGAAGGGCATCTAGGTTGTTTCCAGGTTCTGGCTATTACAAACAAAGATGATATGAACATAGCTGAGCAAATGCCCTTGTGATATGATTGAGCATTCCTTGGGTATATGCCCAAGAGTGCTACAGCTGGGTCTTGGGGGAGATGGATTCCCAGTTTTCTAAGGAAGCGCCATATTTATTTCCAAAGTGGTTATACAAGCTTGCATTCCCACCAGCAGTGGAGGAGAGTTCCCCTTGCTCCACATCCCCTCCAGCATAAGCTGTCTTCTGTGTTTTTGCTCTTAGCCACTCTGTTAGGTGTAAGGTGTCTTGGAACTCTCATCCAATAACTGATGGAAGTGGATGCAGAGATCCTTGGCCAGGCCCCAGGTGGAGCTCCAGGTGTCCAACTGTCGAGAAGGAGGAGGGACTGCAAGAGCGTGAATTGTTGAATCCAAGATTGGAAAAAGCACAGGGACAAATAGCCAATTGAATGGAAGCACATGAATTATGAAACAATGGCTGTGGAGCCCCCAGCTGGATCAGGCCCTCTGGATAAGTGAGACAATTGAATAGCTTGATCTGTTTGGGAGGCACCCAGGCTGTGGGACTGGGACCTGTCCTTGGTGTATGAGCTGGCTGTTTGGAACCTTGGGCTTACACAGGGACACATGCTCAGCCTGGAAGGAGGGGACTGGACCTGCCTGTACTGAATCCACCAGTTTTAAATGAGTCCCCAGGGGTGTTTTGGTCCTGGAGGACATGGGAATAGAGGGGAGGGGCTGGGGGGATGTGGGGGGGGGGGCGGGAGGGAGGAGGACAGGGGATCCCATGGCTGGTGTATAAAATTAAAACACATAATAAAAAAAAAGAATAAGCAAAAGAGTCGGAGATACCTCCCATTCCCACTGTTGGGAGTCCCACGAGAATACCAAGCTACATAACTGTAACGTATATGTAGAGGACCTAGCTCAGACTCATAAAGGGTCATGAAAGAGATCACATACCTGACACTGCCTGAATGGCCAGGAACTAGAGTCAGGGCAGCCTAGAGACCCAGGATAGAACCGAACATGAGTGGCAGGAGAAAAACTCAACAAAAGTATTCCTAATGATATTCTGTTATATTTATAGATCAGTGCCTAGCCCACATGTCAGCAGACAGGACATCATCCAGAAGCTGATGGGAGCAGATGCAGAGACACTAGGTGGATCCGGAGATCCCACAGAAGAGGGAGAGGAAGGATTGTAGGAGCCAGAGGGGTAGATGACACCACAAGAACATGGCCCACAGAACCAACTAAGCAGGGCTCATAGGGGCTCACATAGTATGAAGTAGTATGCTAGAAATTTTGAAATAGTTTTAGAACAGTAAAAATTAGCTATATATCTATATCTAGATATATATGTATAATATCTCTATGTCTATATCTTTATATCTCTATATATCTATATATTGATATAAGGCCTGAAATACAGGCAACACTGCTGAGGCAGAGTTTTTTCTATTACAGTTCAGTGACTTTTCCCCATATGAATGTGTATGACATGGCAATCATGTATCATATCACCCATGAATATTAGATCTATACTCCTGAAGTTATAACATAATCTCTTAATTGAAAACCAACCACTGTATTAAAGTTTAGAGATGTTTATTATCCCAGATATAACTACAGTCTTTTTACCCTTTTCACTGGATTCAGTCTTTGCCAACTTCTTTTCTACTTCTGTATGTTATGATTTCCTTATTTTGAGCATATCACATAAGTTGTATTATAATATGGGTGGTGTTTTGCATATGACTTCAATATTTCTGAAGTTTTTGAGGACTCTTCATGTTATAGCAAGCATGCAAATTAGTTCTATGTAGTCATCAAATCCCATTTTGTAATATGATAAGACCACACTTGTTTATTCATTCCTGAATTGATTCTTTGTTGTTCCCTCACATTTGACCCCTAACAATGTTGATGTTACCTATTGAAAATAATTGTTTTCATACAGTATATTCTGATCATAGTTTCTTCTTCCTCATCTCCTCCTAACCTTTCAACTCATCCAACTCCATGCCTTTTTCTCTCTTTAGAATACAAACAGGCAAACAAACAAACCAAAATTAAAAATGATAAAAACAAAGAAAAGGCAAAAGAAGTGTGTGTCACACACACATACACACACACACACACACACACATACACACACACACCCCACATGAAAATACAAAAGAAACCATAACACACTAGCAAAAAATGAACAAACCAGTATGGTAAAGAGAGCCCCAATAAAGCAACATGAAACAAAAACAAAAACAAAAAAAATTCTCTACAAAAACATCATTGTTTAGTGTTGGCCATCTACTACTGAGCATGGAGCCTACCCTTAATTGTGGGTTATATATCCAGAGACATTCTAATGGAGAATAGTAATTTTTTTCTTTGAGAGCAGTTTGAATCAGTTGGAGTTAGCTTCATGGTTGTGGACAGGAACTCATACTCTTCCCTCTCTCCACACTGAGATCCTGTATGGCTTGAATCTGTGCCTGCCCTGTGCTTGTTGCCACAGTCTCTGTAAGTTCATATGTATAGATTTCTTGTTGTATCTGAGAGGCATAAATTCATTGGTGTCTTACAATCTTATCACACTTAGGAGTGAGTGTTCCAAAGTCTCTCACTGTCTGCACATTATCCCATTATAGGTCTCTGTATTAGCTCCCATCCACTATAAAGAGAAATCTTCCCTGATGATGGTTGAGCAAGACACTGATCTATGGGTATGATAAAATGTCATTATATTCCTATGTTCCTTTAGCAGAATTGTAGTATTTTGATTTTCCCTAGGCCCTTTGTCTATCTAATTTCAGGTTCTCTATCTCATGAAGTATAGCTGGAGTTTTCTCCAGTCCTACTTGGCCAATGGTCAGACAAATCTCTCTCACCTGCCAGTCCCACAGTTGCTCAGACCCAACCAAATAAACACATAGAGACTTATATTGCTTACAAACTGTATGGCCGTGACAGGCTTCTTGTTATCTAGTTCTTACATCTTAAATTACTCCATTTCTATAAATCTATAACTTGCCACATGGCTCATGGCTTACCAATACCTTACATCTCGCTTGTTCATGGCTGTGGCTGGCAGTGTCTCTCTGCCTCAGCCTTCCACTTCCCAGAATTCTCTTCTCTGCTTGTCCTGCCTATACTTCCTGCCTGGCTACTGTCCAATCAGCATTTTATTTCTACAGAGCGACATCCACAGCAATGAAGTGGACTGAAACTCCACTCAGAGTGGCTGGTTGCTGCCACTGTTGCTCTGGTGTATCATGCAGGCAGGTCACCTCTGCAGAGTGAACAGTTGATAGCAGAGTTGGTGGGTGTATTTCTCCTCTGATAGGTTGCAGAGTTCCTTTCAGTACCATGAACACTAGGCAGCAGGGGGGAAGGCTCTAGGTAGGTGCTAGCTCAACTTCTCCATTTTTCAGTGAGTTAAATAAGCATGCTCTTCAGCAATAGAGCGTTACCATCAATTCTTGGGGAGCAATCAATAGCCTTGTCAATAGTCAGAGTTGTTGGGGGGTTTCCATGGGGCTCCTTTGGCCAACAATTCATTTAGATGTAATCCATTCGTGACACCAGGAGTTTCTCTTTGCGCTGAGAGATGTCTAGTCTCCCTAATTCTTTAGTAATTCCACTTAGATTTCTTTCACATCTTTATACATTTAAAAAAGCTTCTATAGTAGAAAGTTTCCATACAACTAAATGACCTTTGGATTTGTGGTACCTGCCTGTATTATATCATTTATCCTCCACGTCCAATCCTCTTCATTATTCAATTCTGTGTCAGTCTTCCCACTGTCTCTCCATAACTATATATGGTATTTCTCCTTCTTTGGGAGATCTTCTCATCCCCCTAGTCCCTTACTCTATACCAAAATTCAGTGATTTTACACATTGTAGCATGTCTATTGCAGGTTTAAAAGCTAACAATATAATAATTGTCTTTTTTTAAAAATCTGGGTTACCTCTCTCAACATGATTTTCTAGCTCCATCTATTTACCTATGAATTTCATAATTTAGTTTTTCTTTTTAGAGGTTGCATAATTTTCTATTATGTAAACATACCATATTTTCATTATCCACTCATCTATTGATGAACAACTAGGCTGTTTCCAGTTTCTAGCTATTATGCATAGAGTAGCAACATCATAGATGAGCCAGTGCTTCCTTAATAGGATGTAGAATCCTTTGTGTATATGCCCAAGAGAAATGTACTTGAATCTTGAGGTATATCACTTTCCATCTTCCTGAGGAACCAACACACTGAGTCCCATAGTTCCTGTACAAGTATGCATTCTGACTAGCAATGGATGGATATTCCCCTTTCTTCACATCCTTGCCAGCATGAGCTATCATTTTTTGTTAATCTTGGCCATTCTAACTGGTTTTAGATGAAATCTGAAAGTAGTTTTAATTTCCCTTTCCCCAATGACTATTGAATACTTCTTTAATTGTTTCTCAGGCATTTGTGTTTCATCTTTTTTGAGAACTCTCCGTTTAGTTCTATACCACAGTTTTAAATGGCTGTTTGTTTTATTTTCTTTTGTTTTTCTCCTTCTTTGGGGGGCTGGGTTATAAAGCATATTTGCATATATCTATATATCTGTATCTATCTATATCTCTGTGTATAATGTTTGATATAAGTTTGCAATATATGAGTTTCTTATACTGGAATATATATATATATATATATATATATATATATATATATATATATTTCTTATGCTTAGATAAATATAAAGTCACTGTGCAAGCAACTTGGGAGAAGATACCACATCTGTAACACACCTTGGAAATTTATGATTATCAAATATCTGAACATGCTGTTGAAGTAAAGAATAATCAATCCCATTATCTGTGAATCCTATTGGTCATACTCAGGGAAACACTATTCTTGGAACTCCCCATCTAGTTTGCCCTGTTTAGCAGCTGTATGCTTCTGATGTGTGCTCCTCGAAGGGAACTGAGAGTTTTGTGCTGTTTTATTTTGGTTTGAGATATTTTGATGGAAGCCAGAGTGATCCCTATGTCACTATGTAGCCAAAATTGACCTTGAACTCCAGATCCTTGTCCTCCATGTCTCAACTGATGGGATTATAGGTGTGTGCTACCATGCTCAATGTAAACATTTGTGGGAATTTTGTTTCAGGATTTCATTTTGAGACAGGGTCTTACTATATTGCCCTGACTGACTTCAAAGAGAATTTTCCATTATGCCTGAGTTCCTTGTCCTCATACTGGTCTTGGCTCATGACTGACTAAAATAATTAAGTATGTGTAAGTTTGTTTGCAGATAATAAGGATAACAAGTCTTAAAATAAGGGAAGAGCAATTTATGGTCATTAGGTATATTTTAAAACACTGTAACTAGTAATCATTATTTGTACACTTCAGTGTTAAACATTCTAAACACAATTTCAAGCCCCCTAATAAATAAATATAGGTTCTCAAAAATCCCGATTTCACACATTTTCTGAGCTTGGTACATAAACAGTGTATTCACAGCTGTGCAGAAATTTAGTAGGTAAAATGAGAAAATATTTCAAACTATAAATGAGAGAACTAATTTATATAAATGGAAAACTTCTCAATACTATGTAGATACATATCTAGAAATGTATATTAGTGCTCAGCCTATATGTGTAAATCATGAAGATATTGAATTTGTTTAAAGCCACTGTTTTAGGGACTAGTGAAATGCATTAGATGGTTAGGTGCTTACCATGCAAGCATGACTTGAGTTCAGTCCTCATACAAGCCTGAACACCTGAATTCATCCTGAAAATCCAAGTAAAGTTGGAGGTAAAACTCATCAAGGTCTAATCTGATTTCCACATATGCAACACAGAGCACAAGCTCCACACCTGTAATAGAAGTATGCATGTTACTCATGATAATGATAATAACGGCATCAATATAATGATGATGATGATCATGCCACAACCCAGGTAAATGTACTGTTTTAAAACATGAGGTAAGGGGTTGGGGATTTAGCTCAGTGGTAGAGCGCTTGCTTAGCAAGCACAAGGCCCTGGGTTCGGTCCTCAGCTCTGGAAAAAAAAAAAAGAGGTAAAATGGCCCATGGATGTTATTTCTTAGAGAAATTATCAAAGCTTTGTTTTGTGGTGTGTGCCTTCCTGAAGATTCCTGTTCATGTTATAGCCAAGGTTGCTATTGACACAGGGATATAAGGTTTTCCACAATGCTTTGAATATGACAGAAGATTTCACAGACATTTTACCTAGGAGAAATAAATCCTTCTGCTGTCAATACTGTTTTTTCAAAATCACCTTCAATGACACAGCAAATTTAGAATGCAACAATCCCAATTGAACAGGCACTTACCTAATACTTCACTATAAAGCTGATTCCACCTCCTCTCATTAAATGTTTGGAACCAAAAGTCAAAACAAAGCACATAGATTACATTTTGCACCCTCTCCATGAATGTCATTCGATCACTCAACTCTGACAGAGCAGGAGGCACATAGGAAGGAGGCAATGGGAGTCCTCCACTGTACTTTTCATGTGTGGATCCAGGAAAGAAGCGGAGACTGTACACAAGTGGTATTTTGAGAATCTCAGCCAGCAGGTCACCGCAGGGTATGAAGGGATCTGCTACCATGATGTCAAAGCTTGAATTGTGTAGTTTTGTCATGAGTTCCTTGTTAAAAACTACATTTTTACAGAGACTTTCAAAATAATCTGAATACTTCCAAACCACTTCTTGCAACATTAAAAAGTATCTCCAAAATGATTTCTTTGACATCTCATAAATTTGTTTCCTGATGGACTTCATGAAAAGTTCCTCTACATCAGCCATGGAATATGATGAAGGGTATGTCTCAAACTCAATAGCAGATGTGTCATCATCATCAACCTCATAAGAAAGAGAAGCTGAAGGTCTCAGAAGAGTCACATCATGGCTCTTCTTCACAAGTTCTAGGATTACCTTTAAGTTAAGCCAATGGCTGTATTCCATTGACCACACCAGCACCTTCCCACCACTCCCAGATCCAAAGAAGCCACTCATCTGGAGCAGGAGCAGGGCTGCTGCCATTTTCACAGACATCTTGGTTAAGTTCAGAGCTGCCTTTCAAATGGTGATTACTCAGCTCTTGTAGATATAGACAGAGTAATAGTCAACCAGTTAAAGTATAACTTGTACCTACCAAAGCAAATACACATGGGATTATAACTGAAGTGATTATTTTAAAAGCAGCTGTGGGGTCTGTGGGGCTGGGCAGGACCAGAGAAAACTTCAGTTACATGGGATAGTCACAACCTCTGGATATCAAATTCAAAATAGGGAAGGGGGCAGGTTTGAACATGTGAAATGACTCCTGATTCTCAGTGAACTTGAATATATAATGTACTTAGAGAACAATAGAAGGTGAGATCTCTCTCTCTCTCTTTCTAATATAGCTTCCTCGATAAGAAACTGGAGTAAAGACATAGCTATTGAGTTACATTTTTTTTTTATTTTACAGTGTAGTGTTTTCTCATGTGAGATTGGCAACATTGATCCTTTACCATACTATTTAATGATTTTAGATATATGACTCAGAGATCCAGAGTAGATCCTTATAATTATAAACACTTTAATTAAATTTAGAGCTGATTTTATCCTAGATAGAAGCCTCATTCTTTTAGCCTTTCCATTGGTTTCAGCTGTACTCAATCAGGTAGTCACCCTGCCAGGAGTGAATATATTGTAATGAGACACTTCTGCCTCCCCCCTTGACTATCAGACTATTGAAAGAATGGACGCTAAGAAGTTAGAACTCTCTTGGTGACCTTCTATTGGGAGAATTGTCTGATGCCTTGAATGTACCCAGGAGGAATCTGTCCTCCAGGGCCTTTTACAGTTAGGGGGCGGCAGGCGGCGGGGGGGGGGGATAACATTTCTGAAGAGCCTAGGAACTAAGGTAATGTTGGGCAAGGGACCAATCATGGCTGAACTTCTTAGCTATGCATATGTCTTGTCAGAATCCCAAAGATGGAGTTGGGTAAAAATGACTGGCTCTCTCTGCTGCTCTTACTAAAGTGATCACGATGAATAAATCAGGTTTTTTTCTGTATTTCACAATTGATATGGCTTCTTTGATTGCCATATATATATGTATATATATGTCATGTGTGTGTGTGTGTGTGTGTGTGTGTGTGTGTGTGTGTGTGTGTGTGTAACTGGCTTGTTGGGACACACAGGCTGTGATTCCTAAGTCATGAAACACCTTTGTTTCCTTATTATGAGCTTTTTGTATAGCTGGTGTGAAATTGTGGCACTTTGTGACTGGCCTTGATGTTTATAAGGTTTAACGAACTCTCATGTTATAGGAGGTAGCCAAGTTTGTTTTATGTAATGTTAAATCCGTTTTGTAGCAAAAAGTCCATACTTCTTCATTTCTAATTTGATTGACATTAGCTTTGTTCCCAATTTTTACTACTATTGTTTTTTATTAATATTCATGTACCATCTATCTGTCCTGTTCTATATTTTAATCTCAATCCTTACCTGAGTGTTAGCATTCAGACCCACTTCTTGGAATCCTGGCAAATAAGCATTTGGATGGTATACTATGTTCCTTTTAAGAAAGGACTCCTCCCCCTTCCTTCTCTCTCTCTCTCCCCACTCCACCCCTAGGTAGTGCACACACACCCATGTCTCCCCCCCCCCCCATCTCCCTCTCCCTCTTATTCTCTCTCTCTCCCCCTCTCTCTCTTTCTCTAGCTCCGTTTCTCTCTGTCTCTCTGTCTCTCTCTGTCTCTCTGTCTCTCTGTCTCTCTCTCCTTGCCTCTCTTTCCCTCTTCCTTCTCCCCACCAAATAAAACTCTCCATTGAGCACTGTCTGCATAACGTCTCTGTCTCTCACCAGCAGTGGGGCACCTTGGCTCAAACTTGCTAAAGTCTCTCTCACCCTATCACAACACTGGTGCCATATGGCTCGGCAGAGGCCCTCCTGGCACAGTTAGTAAAGATGGCAATGAGGCCCTATGACCTGTCTGGGGGCCTGACCACGTGGTCATATTTTTTTTTAACAAGACAAACAGAATACATAAATGCAAGCATTAAAAACCTCAGACAGAAACACAGTCACATGGCCACATCCATCATGCACTTCCATTTGCAAATATGAAATAAACTTTTTAATTTTATTTTATAATTTAATTTAATTTTACACATCAGCCATGGGTTCCCCTGTCCTCCCCCCTCCCGCCCCTCTTCCCCACCTTCCCCCCAGCCTACCCTCCATTCCCATACCCTCCAGGGCAAAGACTCCCCTGGGGGTTCAGCTCAACCTGGTAGATTCAGTCCAGGCAGGTCCAGTCCCCTCCTTCCAGGCTTATGCAGGGACACTTTGCTCAGCCTGGGAAATAAACATTTTTTTTTAACAGAATGACAGACAAAACTTCCCCAGAAAGGTCAGGTGTCAAAAATCCAGAGAGAAGAATTTATAGGATTACAAGCGTACACTGAGAGACAGCAAGGTGGGAGACAGTCAAGGAGGAGCAGGAGATAAAGGAGCCATCAAGCAGTGGCAGCAGGAGCTGAGGCTAAGGGTGGGTGGGTGCCAGAAGCAGGGGCTCAGTTCCTGGAGGCCGCCCTGACAGCCTGGAAACTGGAGATCTGAATGCCCCATGCAGGCTTGTCTTCTATGCCATGCCATGGAATTCTAGCCTCACCAACATTGGCATCTGACTCTCCCAGCCTTTGAAATTCTAAGCCTGCTGGAAGACTGATGGCATCTAGACTTGGTGACTCCCATTCCCTCTCCAAGCCTGGGGTGGTGCTGTAGGTAGCAGGTAAGTTCATTGACTCTCTACTGGACTCAGGAGCTACCTACTCTTTTCTAACCTCTTCCTTGGGTCCCACAGTTCCCTTGTCAATTCCTGTCATGGGGGTGGATGGGACCCCCTCCTTCCCATTTAAGAGACCTAGGACTGCCTACATAGCCAGAAAGCTGTCTCAGTTCTGTTCACTTACTCATCCTTCTCAGATCTGATGGTGTTTGGTGACCAGGATTTGCCAGTTTTACATCTCTCCCCTAACACTTGGTATCTCATTAATAAGTTTTCTGTAAAAGTACAGGCAGGTGTGCCTCATTCACAGACTCCATGTTACATGATAAAACTGGTTTCAAATGTAACTTCAGAGGTTCAAAAGTTTAACATTGATAAATGCAGTTTTGGTAAACTGATAGATCACTGACTACAAACAGTCTAGGGAGTCCTTAAATTTCTGTGGATTTATAATTACCAGCTTTTAGGAGACAGGTTAGTATTGGAGAGGTTAGGGAACTGCCCTCCTCCTTCACTCACTCAACCACTTCCATTCAATCAGTTTCCTCTTGTTATAGATTTAAAGATATGTTCATGCTTTTTAACCCAAAGCCATAGCATTTGCTGTGACGCTAAGATGTAAATCTGTTCCAGTTGTTTTACAGACACTTGCAGGTCCCTGCACAGATTGACCCTTCCTGCCAGAGTTGTGCCAAGGCCAGACTCTCAAAGACCCTCTAGATACACTACCAGCTACTGTAGCAACTGAGGATGCCAACCAGGAAATACTGGCAGTTTAACTTCACCCACATGCCCACTCATAAAAACTCTGTTATCTCCCAACTTGCTGTCACTTTCACAGGATGGATAAAGGTATTTCCCACCTCCAGATAAATAGCAGATGTGATGGCTCAAGTACTCAGGAAGAACATATCATCCCTCAGTTTACTGCTGGTATCCCCTTTCCAGGCTCAATTGGGCACCTACCCAGCAACTGGAGCCGAGTTTTCCAAGATGTCCCAATAAAGAACATATCTGTTCTCGTGTCTCACTCATTCACACTTGCCTCTTCCATACAGCCAGGGCACTTCCCTGTCCCATGCTTTCTAGCACCTGTCAATCTAGCCCCATTCATAGGACCAACGCTGTTGTTTCTCCTAGCAATCTGCCTTGTCAACTCCCTCAAGGAACAGATGCCTGAGGACTCCACTATGACAGCTAACTAAGTGCTTCTTTGCTTACAGCTCCCATCATGCATGACATCAACCTCCAACTTCCCATTCCCACTTTGCCCCTTGTCAGCAGGAAGTGGTTGTAAGAAATCAGTGCCCTTACTTCCCCCATTTGCAATCTATAACTCCCCTTTTTATAATAATCAAAAGGGGAGGGATGTTAGCATTCAGACCTACTTCTTGGAATCCTGGCCAACAAGCAGATAATACCCTGGCCTGCCCAGCATCCTGATGCTATCCTGTTAAATTATTATCCTGAGCAAGTAGGCTTGGAGAGGGGTTAGAAACCCATTATAAAGCAATTTCTATAAAATAAAAATGGAAGTATGGAAATTAATGGAACAATATGTCTTTTTAATTCTAGATATGCAGAGACTGGAATGAACTGCTAACCAGGGCAGAAAGAGGGTGTTTAAAGTGAACCTCGGAATGGGCACATCACCCTGAACCCACTTGATCTCATTTAAGGAGAGTTTTGGTTTCTGCTTAGGATTGTTTTGAATCCAAATATTGGCAGGAGTCAGAGCCTCATATTGTTACTGCTCATGGCCATGTCAGAGGAGCAGCCAGTGGCACTTGAAATAGGGATTTCAGCCCACCAGGAAGCAAGGCACTGATGTATGAATCTCAGATACAGCTGTGGCTTCAGAATGTCTTTAGTTACTGCTGTGTCTTTACATGTTTGCTGCTACCATTTTTTTCTGATATTGGTACAATGTGAATGGGCACACGGGGATCCTTACTGCATTTAGTGTAGTGTGATTATCTCATGGATATATCCTGTTCTACTGCACATTTTTACCTGTGGATTTTTATGAAGATGATTTCATTTTAAGCTGTACCGTTTAGTTGAAGTAATAATATGTTATTATACAATATAATAGTGTTAGTTTAAATAGAATTTTAATTATTAAGGGTTTCTAACAAATATAGTAAGGGATTATGATAGGGAAAATTTAATATAGGTAAAGATAGGATATAGTGTTGTCTCTCCCCTGGTAAAGCAGGGGCTATAGAGGACAGAAAATAAGAACAAGGAAATGTCACACAGCTAGTACTTACGAGTTTCTCTGGAGGAGCCATACAGAGAGTGGCTTAAGTTAATGATTAAGGAAAACAGTAGAGTCCCAAAATTAGCTCTTTTTGATAGTGGGAAATGTGTTCATGGATTTTGGTGTGCATCATAGCTAAAACAAAGTTTTAAATAATGACTTCATGTAACTAGAAAACAAAGAATTGGATGGTTAGTTGAGATAATTAGACTGGACTCTAAAATATGAAAAGTGAAACCAGTAATCTGTTTTTCTGCCAATTATAAAGACTATTGCCTATGTAAGCGGTTATAGGTGAAAGACTCTTGATCTATAAGAAGTCTAAAAGATGAATGTTTAAGTGTATGTGGGTTCTTGGGGATAATTTGTTTTCCACTTGTAATATATAAAATGTTTAATCATTTAAGGGATATGGAAAATATGCTGGTTTTTACTTGTATTCACTGTAATCATTCACTTAAAAATAGAATGTAACCACATTGTAATTCTTATATTGCTTGAAAGATTCTGCTGTGGTATATAGGCTGTAAGGGAAAAAATAAAGACACACAGAAGGAAAACACTAGGAAAGATATATTTAGAAGTAAAGATCTAGAAGGAAGAGATCAGGAAGTAGATGGAAGGAAGTCATCAGGAAAGAGAAAGGGGAGTATCAGAGTAGAAGAACAGAACAACAACAACAAAAAGAACAGAGCAGAACAAGCAACAGAAAGAATAATAAAATAAAAGTTTTATCCTTCAGAAAAGAAGTCTGTGTGTTTTTCTCTCTGACTCTGCATCTCTTTCCCAGTCTCTCTGACTTGCAGAAGGCTGGACCCTCTGCATGTTATCAGACATCTTTCTCCCTTTGAACAGTGTTCTTTTAACCCTTGTAAGCAAAGTTTTCTTTTGGCCAGTGTTGCCTTTATAGCTAGATCCAGTAACCTGGGAACACTGGCATAATCTGTTTCTCAATCCACAGAACACTCAGGGCCAGCTTCAGCTCTCTTCCATGTTTCATGTATTTCTAGCATCAGCTTGGTTGTATTGCCCTGGGGTTAAGACACAGGAGTCACATTCTCTCCTGGGTTTGGAAGGAGCAAGTGTTCTTTATTGACAAACTTCCTCATCCCTTCTTTTTTTGGACACTCTGCACTATTGCAGTTACTCTTCCTTTCTGTCCTTGTCCAGGACTGATGTTTCCTTCCCTGGGTAACCTGATCATAATTCATTTCCCAACCTTTTGGGATCAGTATACTTTACACATGTGACAGGTGTCCCAGGGATCACTTTATCTTCACTAACTAGGGTTCCTGCTGCTTCTGAACTCTGAGATTTGAATTATTTATGCTTGAAGGGTTCAGCTCTGCATTAGTAGTAAGATGGTTTCTAGATTCAGTGTGTGTGCTTCTAATTCAGGATTTCTTTCTTGTTGTTGATAAAATCATGTTAGTTTCACCTGGGGCTCCAGTGAGGTTCAGTTTACATTTGAACAAAAGTCCTCTTGTCCATTCTGAAATTCAGTGCTCACCATTACAGGAGTCCATTTCAGAATGTGTGGACATTTTATTGCAGTGATTAGGGTGGCAATGGGGTAAATCTTTTGTGATTCTGGACAGCACAACACATTTTTTTTTTTTATCTATAACCTATGGATCCACATCATGTGCTAGATACAGATTTCTTTTGTCTTGCATTTATTTGGAGACTCAGCTTCTTGTAGCTAACCCTGTGTACTTTGTAAGTGAGAGGAAATGGAACTTTTAAAAGCTCATGTCTATTTCAAAAGGTTGAAATAAGAATAATAGTGTCCAGGTCAGTTGTGACTAAGGGATAAGATGGAGAGTGAATGAATAATCCTGTCAAGTTGTAGATCCTCCCAAGCAATGGAATTTAACAGAAGCGGGTAGAAATAATTGTTTGATCGCCATGGAGAAATGCCTCTGTTTCAAGGAGGGACCTTCATCACAGGTCCTTTAATAAATAAAGGAGGTGTGGTGTGTGCACAGGAAAATAACCAGAACAATGGCTTCCCTTATACAAAGAAAAAAGCAAGTCTATTTCAGAAGTCTGGCTCCTGAACACTATTATTTATGAGTAGTAAAAACAAGAAAGAAAATAGTCCACCAAATGAAGTCAGAACTGGCTGGATATGTGTAAAGGTAACTGAAATTACCTTTACCTAACATGGCATATTTACCTTTACATAACATAATATGGTATTTTCAAAGATTTTATGCCCATGTGACTTTTATGAACCACAGTTAATCTCAGTGATTATTATTGGGGATAGCTCCTCAATTACATCAAAACATTCTAAAATGAACATGTGATTTTTCTTTTATAACACTGAGTGCCTGTTTGTCATGAAATCTTGCACATCTTAAACATATGAAACACATGAAAGCCTTCTTTACTTAAGACCCAAAACTGTCTTATCTTCAAGGGAAAGACCTGGCATCTCAACCTCTACTTGCTGCTAGCAACTCTGAGATCCTCATCTCTCAGGACTCTTGAGGCTTGAAAGCAGCTATTTTTTTTTCCTTCTTTTTACACATGTTAGCAGTCCTCCCCAGTTCAGCTACTCCCTTTTCTTTTTCTTTCCAGCTTTAGCAAACTTCTGGCAACAAAAGAAGCAACACTTCATGATGATGAACATCACAGTCAGCACACAGGCGAGCAGGAATCCAAGCACATCCAGAGAGTGGTACTGGAACCAGGTGAGGTCATGTGCTGCCACACGAAGGTGCTTGGCTCCTTTGTTGCGCATGACAAACTCAATCCAGAAGACAGCTCTGTCCAGGGGCTTCATAGGTTGATCATGTTGGATTCTTGATAGCCGCATGGCATTCTCTTTATACCTGAAGGGACAATGTGTACAACTAAAATTAAAATGAAACTAATCTTCAGAGCTACCTAATATTTGTTGGTTTTGGGAAAAGCCCCCAAAGTGACTCGAAATTAACCAAATAGATTTGCTGTGTTTTATCAGGCAGCATGGAGGACAGTTGAGGGACAGGATGGACAGTTTAGTGTCAGGGAAAAGAGTCTGAGTGGCAAGGAGGAGAGTTGAGAGAGTCTCGTGTAGCACAAGTTTGTTCTGAACTTGGTGTGTAGGTTACACTGGCCTTAAATATATTTAATGAACCGCTCTATCCACTTTCCAGCTGATGAGATTACCAGTATCCACTGGCACCTCAGTTAAAGTGCTAGTTCTGTTTTTGCTTTATTCCCATAAAATAGTAATTCTTAATTGGAATTTTTGAAGTCCAGCTATATTTTCAAATTGGCAAGAGATCCTTAGTAATGAGAGCTGAATCTTTTTCATGTGAGGAACATGTAACATATGCTATACGTCCAATAAGTGAAGCAGACATATGATTGTCTTAAGCATCACAGGGTAAGGTGTCATGCTGGATATCTCCCCTCCAGGTTCAGTTTCTCTTCTCCCACCTCTGTTTTCTAATTTCAATCTGTAACTACATTTATGTTTGAAAACACTTTCTGAAGTGTGATTCCTCCTTGCCCAGAACTTCCACCAGAATTCAACAAAATGAAACTAAAATCCAATTCTGCAACCAGGCATGGAGACTGTGTCTATAACAACCAACATCATTTCCTCCTGTTGTTTTGCCTCTGGATATTCTGATTAGGTACATCTGTCTTCTGGTAAACCTTGAGGCTACTAATGATGTTCCCGGAGTATGTTATGATTTTAATATTGTCTCTCATGCCAGTGTGCTTGTTTTTAATCTCATTGTCCAGGCCTTAATATAAATTTCAACTAACATGGACTCTTTGTTGACATCACTGGCTTACAGTGAGACTTGATATTAATTTTATGACCTAAACTATTCTAAAGGCTTTTGAGATGTCATAAAATGAATCTAGAACACATTTTCTCAAAGCTAGTCACTACAGCTTCTATTGCAGGGTTGGTAGAACATGCCTTTTATCTGAGCACTTGGGAGTCAGAGTCAAGAGGATCTTTCTGAATTTGAAACCAGCTCAGAATTAAAAAATGAGATCCTGTTTAAAAAATGATAGAAATAAGATAAAATTTCACCAAAAGTTTCATAGTTTCAGAAAATGTGGACAAACATTTAAACATTCTTTCATAATTACTTCATTATGCATATTCTATTATTATATTTATAATGTACTTGCTACCAGTAGATGTATATTTGAAATATTATTTATGTATATGCAGAGAATTTTCAGACTAATCATTTCTCATATGAGGTCAAATATGAATTAAGTATCTTTATTATTGAAAACAAGTACATATTTCAGATATGAAAAATAATTTGAAGTTTTTCACTATTATTCTCCTTCAAATGGGTTTAAAATCAATATGATGATGATGATGATAATCTTTCTATCAATATTTTTAAAGAGGTAGTTACATACATCAAGCATGATGACACATATTTTTAATCCCAGCACATAGAAGGCTGAAGCAGGCAGATCTCTATGAGTTCAGGTTCAGTCTTGTGGTTATACAGTGAGACCCCATTTCAAAAAAGAAAAATAAAAACCCAAACATAAAATAGTTATACTCACGAAGAATCATTAATGATGGTCCTCAAGGCAGTGAGAAGGTCTGTAGTTGACAGTGTGTTGAAGTCCACTCTAACAGCTGCTCCCTTGGCTACCATGTGATTAATATTATCAGGTTGATCCGCAAACAGTGGGATACCAACAATAGGAATGCCGTGATAGATCGCCTCATAGATGCCATTGGTCCCACCATGAGCTACAAAAGCTTTGGTTTTTGGATGACCTACAATTAGAATGATTTTTAAATAATCACTGATTAACATATTAAAAAGAAGTGAAATATGAGGGTCCCAAAGGGAGTGTTTGTAGAAAATACGTTATAGCCACAAATTTTCAGTGGAACTGCTTTGGACTTTCATAGCAAGAAGCTCTTAAGTGAGCTGGAGAAGTAAGAGAAGACTATTTGGAAGAAGTAGTATGTGTCTCGAGAACTGCAAAATGAAAACAAGATCACCACATAAGAAAATGAAAGGAAGATTGTGGGTAAAAGATCCAGTGGAAAAGAATCCACATGGTTAGGTTTATAGTACCAGTTATGAATTTCCCTTGGTGCTCTGAACATAGAGAAGAACCTTCAACTGACACTTTTCTAAACTGATGTCATTCCTCATTGCATTTGAAATCCTTACCTTATACCCACATGTATGCGTAGTTCTCATTCCCCATCAAATAATTTTATTTTTTGAAGCACTCAGAGACCATTACAGAATGCCAAAGTTGTCAAAATACAGAGAACAACTGACCTTGGGTATGAAGCTCCAAATGATACATCTAAAACAGGAACCCCCTATATAGATGGCTCCAGAAACATTTCAGAAGAGGGGGTGGAAATATGGTAAGAATCAAAGGACAAGGGAATCTGCTTTGAGATTGTGTCTTCATACAGCACAGGGAGACTGCAGTCATTGAATCTCGACTTTATGGTGGCCTAAGCAAGGTCAGTACAATAAATATACCAGTTGACATGGCAATGTAAAGGCAGAAAATGTTACAGTGCCTTGTCCCCAGGTGAAGAGGCACAGACATGTAATGACTGCTGAGAATCAGTTTTTCCCAGGAATGACCTCAAATTTGTTATCCAATACCAATGTTGAGTCCACAAACACAATAGGGAAACTAGATAGATTTAGCAGGTTGTATTTATATATCCATATGTATGTATATATGCAATAATAATAACCAATGAGAAAGAGAAAAAAAGGAGTTAATGGAAGGAAGAGGGTGCATATGAAAAGAGTTAAGATAAACGGAATTGATGGTTTAATTTGACTAAAATATATTATGTGAAATTTATTTATTAAAATACCACATTAAAACCCAGAAGACAAGTAGACTATTTATACAGAAATGGTTGTGACACCAGGTCTGGTGTGTAGTGTATAGTCACTAGGATAGTAGATTGTGGAATCTAAGGCCAATCAAGCTACAATTCACCATGAAATACATTAGCACTTTGTGGTAAAGATTTGTTTGCATAGAAAATAGAGTTAGTGCAACAGGGTGGGTTAAGATTCTCAGTGGCTTTGGAAATATTCCTGTAGTAGAATAAACAATAATGAAAAATTAAGAAACAAGAGACAAACTGGCAATTCATAGAGTCCCTGGACAATTCTTAGGGTAGTTATTACAGCTGACCTGAAGATATTCAGATTCTAGACATAGAGAAGATGATTTTGAATAACAGGATGACAGAATTTATAGGTAGCTATTTTCCATTCTGTATTTATGAAAATAAATATACATAAATTTGATTTGTTTTTGACTGTCCTCAAGATCTGTTGCTCCCTTTGTGTTTTTTTTTTTTTTTTTTTACTTTATTGACCTCTGTCTTACCAAGAAGGTCATTCTGGGGGATCCACTTGTATAGCCGAGTATTGGATCCTAAGGTCTCTGGTTTCTTACCATCAAATCTCCACAGAACCTGTTACACACAGAAAGTACCTTATTCAATTACAGAAATTCAAAAGCTTTGGTATATTTTGATTCTGGAGAACTGAGATTATTCAGTTGAACATTATCCAGTGATTGCTAATGAAATTAAGAGAGGGGATTTTAAAATAGCATGAGATGTTAGAAGACTGAAATAAATAATATATTTTCTGTACATAGCTTTATAATAACTCGAGCTTTATATTTAATCATGCTAATTTATATAGGTCTAATGATTAATGACAAATTCAAGCATACATGAAAATTTTAGGCAGTTAATGTAATTCTGAATGGGTATACTATAGATGTTTAGTAACAATTTATGATTATGTATATATTACATATGATTCTATCTTTTATTTTACAAATTTAATATTAATTTGTATATTTTTGAGTCATGGGCACATAATTTTACCTATATTTCCATCTTCCCTAGTCAACTCAGTATAATAAGTTTATTTTTGATACTAAAAATATCATATTAATATAGTTTACTATTCTGAGAAATAATTAGTTTCTTACTAGGAAGCATATTTACTTTGTTTCAGATGAAACTTTAAGGACTGCCCAAGGAAAAAAAGTCAATAAGAAAATTTGAAGCATGATTTCAATTGCTTTAAATACAATTCATTTTTAGTGCCAAACTGAATTGTGAAATACAAGCAATTCTCACAAATAAATACAAACTGTTCATCTTAACTTTCTAAATACTCTGTGTTTCATAAAATAAGTTTACATAAAAAAGTTATCTTCACGCCAGACGGTGGTGGTGCATACCTTTAATCCCAGCACTTGGGAGGCAGAGGCAGGCAGATCTCTGAGTTCGAGGCCAGCCTGGTCTACAAAGTAAGTTCCAGGAAAGGTGCAAAGCTACACAGAGAAACCCTGTCTTGAAAAACCAAAAAAAAAAAAAAAAGTTATCCTCATGAACAGGACAAACTGTTATCAAGTACTAGAGTAAACGCAGCTCCCAAACAGCCAAAGAGTGGTGCTTTTAAAAAGTGAGTCAACCATACAAAAATGTATGGAGTCAGGAGCTTCTAGATTCTTCTTATGGTTACTGACTTACATCTAACTCCATCTTAAATTCCATGCTTTTTCACCAACCAGAAAAAGAGGTTCACTTGATGTGCTAGAAGCAGAGTTCCTGTAGATGCGATCATAATTTTATCATCTTGGGCTCATTTCAGGGTCAGGACCTGTTTTCACCATCCTTTCTCTGTTATTTTCCTACATCAGCCTTTGGGAAGAAGATATTTCCCCCTTCTTTCTTTACAAACATTTGTGTTTCATTGTATGTATGTGGGTGTTTTGCCTGCATGTAATTCTGTGCATTACAAGTACACCACCTGGAAGCCTGAAAAATGTATTAGATCTCCTGGAACTTGAGTTGGGGACAATTGTGAGCTAGTATATAAGTGTTAGCAATCAAACCCAGGCTCTCTGGAAGAGCAGCCTGTGTTCATAACCACAGAGTCATCTCACCAGCTCCAGTATATTTCTACTATTTCTTTCCTCTTTCTCTCCCTTCCTTCCATCCTTTCTTTTTCTTCTCCCTTTTTTGAGATATTAAAAGCTTGGGAATCACCAGGAAGTATAAACTGGCTTTAAATGTGAGAAAAAAGACCCACTCTGGTCTCTAAGAGCCAGGATGGAAGCTATGCCCAGCCATGCATGGATGTAATTATAATCTTTCAGATCATGATGTCAATCAGAACCAGACTAATATTTTATCCCGAGCAATTTAAAATTTTCTTTTAAAATGGTGTTAGAGATGAATAGGAAAGAGACCATCCTTTTACTTTTCACACAGGAATTTTTTGCTATTTAAATCCTTTCAAAGTTCAATAGACTTATAATACAATTGTCCACCTAGTGGACACTTTCTCTCACCTTTTGTGGAATCTGGGCAAGAGCAGATGCAACTATATTGGCCTTTTCATCTGTTAAGTTTCTAACCATTGAACCCAGAGAAAATACCACAACACCATGTTCTCCAGAGCTCTGAACAAAGTCTTCCATTTCCTACAAAGAGAGATGTGACATCGCAAATGAATGGCAGTATAGGAAGGATCGCGACAAACTTTATGAGTGGAAATCATATAATAACTGTGTAGTGGGTAGCCATCCCAGCATTGGCCTGGAAGTTCCAACCCCCATTGAGGCTTCGGTAAAGGTCACGCCCACAAGGCAGGGCTGAGGGAGGAAGCTGAAGACTCAGGATTGAGAGGAGAGCTCTTGCTTGGTTCTGGGACCCTGAACGCTGGAGGTAGACCAAGCAGAGTTCTCCAGAGAGCACCACCGGACTGCACCATACCTTTGCCAGATCCTATAACCTATCCCTTCATTTGTAAGTTACCCCACAAAATAAACCTCCCATTTAACTACATGGAGTGGCCTTAATAATTTTACCAATATAACTGGAATTATTTTAAGAAGGTCAGTGGTTCTATTGCCTCAGTACTCAATATTCATTGAGAGTATATTTGTGCTACAATCCAACTGACCAAAATAAGTAAATTAGATATAAAAATGTAATGTTACCAGAGATATTCCTGAAATGTAGATGATCATTAGGAAGTATTTTTAAAACAACACAAAGAGGAGGCAGAAAGATTGTAAAAGCCAGAAGGAATGGATGGCATCCCAGTGTCTTCCAGACACAGTAAGACTGATGAATGTATAAACTCACAGAGACTGTGGCAACATGCATAAGACTGTAAAAGTCCAAGCCAGACAAGGTCCCAGCACTGAGAGCTGAAAATAGACATGGACTTCCATTTCTAACTAAGAGGCTATTTGCAATTGATACCTGATAGCAAAGGGGAAAATCAACTCTCTCTCTCTCTCTATTGGAATGTCACTGGGTAAATCAGTCATATCCCAGAGCAAAACCCATGCCCAGGACTACTTGATCAACACAAAACAAATCCCATGATTTTTTTTCTTTTGTGGGCTTTGTCTTTCCCTTTGTTTTGATTGGGCATGTTTTGGTGTAACTGATTTTTAAGTCATTGTTTTGATTTTCATTTTTGTGGTTTCTGTCTCTGTCTCTGTCTCTGTCTCTCTCTCTCTCTCTCACACACACACACACACACAGAGAGAGAGAGAGAGAGAGAGAGAGAGAGAGAGAGAGAGAGAGAGACAGGCAGACAGGCAGGCAGAAAGACAAAGAGAACATAAAGTACATTTGGGTATGGGTAGGGAGGTGGGTATGATCTGGCAGAAGACAATCATAATGTTTTATTTGAAAAAAGTTTTGGAATGAATAAAAATTCCAATTTTTTCCAGTATGTAATTGTGACAATCCCTTGCAAAGTTCATATACACACTGGCATATGTCTTCATCTACTTATTGCTATGATTTAAATCTATATTAATGGCCAGGCCATGGCAGTGTATGCCTTTGAGTTTGAGGCCAACATGATCTACAGAGCAAGATCAGGACAGGCAGCAAAACTACAAGGAGAAACCCTATCTCGAAAAACAAAACAAAACAAAAATCTATATTAAAATCTGTTATAAATGTCTTTTAATAAACTCCAAGTCTGCTTCAAAAGAAAAAGAAAATCAATATGCTAACACATCTGGAAATCTTAAAGAAATGAAAAAAACTGAGGATATAAGAACTTCATTGTAAACACACACAACAGTAATGAACAATGAGCAAAGAACATTTGTTACAAACCCAAACACTGCATACTAAGTACATTCAATGTTGAATGCTCTCCAACTATAAGAAATACAGGGGTTGGGGATTTAGCTCAGTGGTAGAGTGCTTGCCTAGCAAGCGCAAGGCCCTGCATTTGATCCTCAGCTCCACAAAAAAAAAGAAAGAAATACATAATACAATTGCTACCCAAGTAGCTCCATAAAGTGGAAAGAGAAGGAGTATTTGTGAAGCTTTCTATTAAGCTAGAATTTTTCTGTTGTTACAATTTGGTAAACAACAACAAAAACAAAAACAAAACATACGAATCTGCACTGCGACACTAATAGCTCCCAGCATAGACATCTAACGTTTACTGGATGATACACTAATTTATACCTACAAGCACCTTTATAGATAGAAAGTGCCACCAGGTAAGGAGTTACCAGATAATGCGCTTCTCATACATTAATTACTCCGTTGAGAAGAAACTAGGCATAACACATTGACACTCATTATGTACTCATGTAATATACTCGGATATGTATGGATTTCCAGGATTTTTGTGGTGTATTATTTTTTAGTACTGGGGAATAAACCACCCACACCCCTAGCCTTTCTATCATGATCTTGAGCACAGACAATCTTCGTGACCTACATGGACAGTGCAGTAGGACCATAGGAGAAATCAGATTTTAAATAAAGAAATCAATAGTGGCAGCTGAGGAAATGGGGAATGCTTGGACCATCAAACGTTATGAGTGGAGTTAGGTCCTTGGGTGTCCAGCCACCAGCGTAAAAGAACAAACAAAGCATCTTAGTCAGTATTCTGGGTATAGCTGAGGAAGAGACGCATGACCAAAGGCAACTCTTATAAATCAGTGGAGGTGAAGACATTTGTTGAGACATAGGACTACGTGCTATCAAGTGGTTAAACAACATGAGGGATTTAAGTTCATAATAGTATAATTATCAACTCAGCGGTCGTATAAGTGGAATGTCCTAGAAGTAGCAACACAAGTACAAAGACGACGGAACACTAGAACAAGTAGGCACACTGGATGAGACGCTATATGATAATCTCGAAGTCCACAAAATAAGACATGGGAATGACAGACAGATAGACATAACTAGTCACATGGTCCCTCGATTAGTGGGACTATATTAGAGAACCTCAAAGTCCCAATCCACCAAAAGTAGATGTACACATTGATGTAGTTCTGCCGAACAGACCATTCTCACAACGAATCACTCCCCACTGAAATCAACTTTCTTCAAAGTAGTGCCACTCCCTGATGAGCCTATTGGTGGGAGGCCATTACTTATTCAGACCACCACACAACAACAGACATTATGTTTTTTTCCCTGCCCTTTCACACCATTGCTGATTTCTCCCCTTTTGGTCCTTATGCGGGTTAAAGGCAATCTCCAATCCCATCCCACTCATAGGGTCAGCTGCCTCTCTCTCCTTAGACGACCCATACTAGCACCTTCTGTCATTGAACTCATTAATACCAAGATGAGCAGAGTCTGCGAGGAGCGTGATCAGCTGCTTCGCATAATAGAGATATTTAGTTCAAAATGGTGGGATACAAGATCACTTTTTAGAACAATTACCATGCGTTCGAACCAGGGATGAAAAATCTGGTGAATAGATCCAACATTCACATCTCACAGCGATTCCATTGTACCTCCAAGGATTGTAGCACTCCCTGAGAGATCAAAGATACGTGAGTCTAGTCGTTCTTTTTCTCCTCAACTCATTTGGTACTCCTGCCATCCTCGCGTTTGGATGTGACTTGTAGAGAGAAGAGACGAGCGTTACTCTAGTAGGACAAATAGCTTGTGTTGAATGCAGCTGTCATTGAGTTCTCCTATAGAGCTAGCATATAGCCCGGCTTGGTGCTCGTGAAAGCCCCCTTCTCTTTTCCTGACAGGTTTTATTTCCCCCCTAATGTGTCCTCTTATCAATCTCGCTATGTCCTCTGTCCAACAGGTCTCTTTTGTTAGTCAATGAACAGTTATCTGAGCCAGCTATTACCTTTGTGTTCTCTTTATGGTGGGATGGTTTACCACGTTAGCGTTGACTGAGCATGATGTGTTCGCTGACATGATACTCTATCTTTGTTTGCACAGATTGCATACTGGTTTATTGTGGAGTGCATTTGCAGTTTGGGTAATTGAATGAGATTGAGAATTATGGAACTCGATGAAATTTCTCCCAGACTACACACTGATCCAGAATGCTGGAGGCCTTCCTGCCTGTTGTTATATTCGGTATACATGATTCAGCTCTTGGGCGAGAGGCCCACCTTTATCAGTGTGTCGCCCATGCGTGTCTTTTTTAGTCTACTCCTTCATTAAGCAAAGGTTTAAACCATATTACCCCACCCCCGTCGTGTGCTCTGCGAAGGGAAAACAGCCACTACTGTTCTTTGGTGGTCTTCATTAAACCTCCTCACACGTATGAAGTGAATAAATTGTGATGTGCTAATAATTATTGGATAGGAAGAGGTTAAAGACCATTTTGCTAGTGTATTTGTAATTCAGTACTATCTCAAAGAAAATCGAAATTGTGGGTAAAGTCTGAATGGATTTAATAACAGGTGCCTAGGAGCTCTATATGGTCAGACTCTCAGGACTCGATGTTGCGGGATGCTGCACTTTCTAGTATTGGGGCAAGTCCATTTAGTTTTCATCTCCAGCACAAAGGCAAAAAATAGTGATGATTAAAATTAGGTTAATAAAGTGTGCTTATGTGCAAGCTTTTTGTGTTGGTTGCTTTACTGTTGATAATATTCTTATCTTAAAGAGAATTACGGCAGACAACAATCATGCTAAGAATATTAAAAACTGCTGTTGCCTCGCTTCTATAAGTGTTTGATTCTGAGCCTCATTCTACAGCTCATAGGTGAGGAGGGATGACAGCTTCCACAGCTAGAGAGCATTGCTTGACTAGACAAGGCTTCCATCAAAGATGTGGTATGGGGCAAATAGTCAGTAGTAGGAGCTTGCAGCATGCAGCCCTCCCCTTGTTTCCTGGTGAGCACTTCTCTGAAACCAACATGGACTCTTTAAAAAAACAGACCACAGATCTGGAGTCTTCAGGACAACAGCGATATTCGATCTCTCTTCTAGACACTTCCAGCGCCCAATACAGCCTGAAAGCTACGGGACGCAAATTGGCGCCCGTTTTCTTCTTGAGAGCATCTCAGGGAGGTAGTAGCTCCTGTGCACCATCCTACTCTCTGCTTCGTTGAGATGCAGTAATCCTTTGTACGACCGAGCCTGCTATGATTCTAGCTGAACGCTAGAAATACTCCACCCACTGCCTTATGTTGTTCTGGATCGTCTTTATAATATATTGTTTTTTATAGAGATATTATATTTAATTTCCTTGTGTACGTGTCAGTAGTGTCACAAGCCTTTCTATGGGACAAGAAAAAAGGACATTAGTTAAGAACTAAGAAACGTGAATTCAACAGATGGTCACTTAGTCATATTCATGTTGGTCAGTATATATCGCCGAGCAGAGGTGACACACCGAATTAGAAAATAAGAATATATATAAAGTTCAATAGGTCTCTCAAACATAAAAAATCTCGATGTACAACAGTATATTGCAGCATTTCCCTTGGAATATTTTGAACTTAATTTTTATTAACTTGCAGAGGATAAGGGCGAGTGCTTAAACAACACTGTGTCATCCATGGAATATTTTGGATGTTTCACTGTCACAATTTTTCTTTCTTCATTTTGGCACTAATACTGAACAAAGCTCTCACCCAGATATGAGGCTACTATGGTGGCGCTGTAGTTCCTGTTATCATCGTGGCGCGTAGGGAAGCTCAGCCCACATAGGCAGCAAGTTCCTACCTCTTATTAGTAATATAATGCGTGTGGCTATATCAGGCTGTTCATGCCTGTCTTAATTCCAATTGATATGTGGCTGAAACTTAAGGCATTGTGTGAGATTTCCAGTGGCTCATGTCCTGGCGCCAAAAAGTAAATTATGGCTGTACACAAAAAGAGCCCAAATCAGATAATAAAATAATTAATATACATAAAAGTTCAAGTATAGAGGTAAAGTTTGGTTTTATTATTAGAACATAATACAATGAGAAAGTCTTTCTGTCTCCCAAAGTTATCGCTACTGTGGGCTTCAGGTATGATCCACACCAAAGCTTGGCAATTGAGAGCTCGGACCTACTAATGTATACTATCTCTTCCAATAATACACGATACCCTTTTAAGAATAGCCGCACCAAAGCCAGGCTGGTTGTGGGCTACTCCTTATGGAAATCCCAGCACTTGGGAGGCAGAGGCAGGGATCTCTGAGTTCGAGGCCAGCCTGGTCTACAAAGTAAGTTCCAGGAAAGGCAAAGCTACACAGAGAAACCCATGTGTCTGAAACAACAAATGATAAAAACAATAAGTATCATGAACATGAACTTATCAAGTATATTTCAGAGAACTGCATTGTTATACCAGAAGAGGGTGCAATCTCATTTACAGATAGTTGTGGAAGTCCGATTCCGATGATGGAGTACGGAAATTGAAATTCAGGACCTCTGGAAAAGCCAACGTGTTCCTTTAACCGTCGCTGAGCCATCTCTCAGCCCCCTTTTTTCTTATACTAAAATCTTGCCAGATCAGAGTTATCTTTTGCTTGTAGCAACTCTCAATATGGAACATACAACTCCCATCTCGGTTCTGCCACCTCATAAAGTCCTTTGTCTCGACATTGACCCTTTGCCCTCATCTTAAGGGCCCTTGCATTTCATGAGCCCACTGTGTAGCTAATCCAGAAGTGGAGCTGCCACATATCTCAGGAAATTTTAACTTCAGTCCACACTCTTGCCTTAGGCCACTCATGTCATACCATGTGTAGGAAAAACGAAGCTCCATGAATTCTGAGGAATTAGATCACTACTCTTGCGCACTCACACTCGTTATTTCCCCCCTAGTCTGTCTTCAGCATTCCTGGTTCTTCTATTTTCATTAACTCATTGACTTTCTCAATAGGTTATGTATATGAGCTTTCTTGGAGTCGTGTGACATACCACCATGGAGCATATCACTGTGGTGTTTTCGCAAGTATCAAAATGACAAATATCATACGTGCTCTCGTCTAAATTCCCTCTTATTCCAGGAAATTATGGTGGTGCAAAGTTAATCCCCTCAATATTCTTTTTCACATCTGAAATCATATTTGTTTTAGCCATTTCATACATAATATCGAGTTATTGCTCTCTAGGCCTGTGTGGCAATATGTAGAGGCAATAGCCCATATTTTAACCACAGATATTTAAACCAGTAAAAGATAGTTCTGGAACAGGTTTCCTTGTTTCTAAGAAAAACTTGACAGGAAGGGCTTTTTACTCACCCTGGCTTTATTGCCATGCCTATGAGCTGTTGTGGCCCATTATCCTTACTCCACAGCTTTTGAAGCCACAGGATGAGGCTAGAATCCGAAGAAGGTGAAGTTCATGCTGATGATGACTCTGACATCACATCAAATATCTCTTAGAGAACGACATAAAATCAAGTGCCTCTCAGTCGAGGACATTATCTCCAATGAATTAATCCTCTAGTGAAGAGTGGAAATACCGTCTGTTCCGTGTGATGCCACACAGTTAGTATGTAGTTACCCTAGTCTTTTTCCAGACTCTTGGTATTGCCCCACCTTGATCTATGATTTCGCGATACCAAAGTTGACAGCAGGTTCAACTTCAGGGGGAGGAAAAACACTTTCCTATTGCAGAGTGACATGACCTGATGCTGTATTTAGAAAAAAATGAAAAGCCTCAAACTTGAGTCACCCCGAGTATCAAGACCCGAGCAGTCAACACAATGCTCGAACCACCTTTGATTTGTTACCTTGGTGCCCCTGTTCCTTGACCAGCTGTCCTTGAAAGCATGGCCATGCAACAGCTCGCAACTTCAGGAGGAGATTATATGACTAATCTTTACGCAACCCAAACTCACATGTGAAGCGAGAGAGAGATTTAAAAAGGACAGCGGTGCCCCTTCCTTCCATAAGCTGTGTCAAAGGCCCACTGAGAGAACTAATATGGACCTCAAAAGATAAATAAGATTTCCCAGGAATCTCACGCTGGAGGGGAAAGGAATATTTCCCTGTGATAGCTGTGTCCTAGTCCGAGTGTATGAGTGGCCTTGTCCTCTCTGCGAAGGAAGGTATGACTATAGGGCTGACTTTTATCTATGACTCAGCAGGCTCTAGATTTGGGAAGAGAGAACTTATGTATTGTGGGTCAGCTTGATAGTGGTACCCTGATGGACCCCAAGATTTGGACTTTGAGCCACAGGACCACTTTGTTTTTGCGCGCTGTCACGGCTGATTCTTCTTCTATCGGTGCTAGGACCACTCCATGACCTTACCCATACCTCTCATGGTCAATGTCAATACACCTGAAACCTCAGTCCAATACCTGCTTCACAATTGTGATTTCTTAAATTGTCATACTTGGGACAGGTGGCTGAACCCAGTGTGGCTTATTATCCTACCAAACTCCGAATAATAGCTGGGCTGGTGGGGCATGCCTCCCAATCCCAACACTGGGGAAGCAGAAGCAGATAAGCATCTATGATTTGAAGCAGCCTGTTCTATATATCGAATTCCAGGCCAGCCAGAGAAACAAAAAAAACTCAAGGAGTAAACCAAACCACACTTGTCTGAAGAAATAGATCTTATTAAAGTAGAACACAGAGATAGAATCCAGCATCGAGACAATTGGTGCGGGAGACCACGGTCCAGTCACAGCCAAACTACTGAGCATACAAGAACTCACCCACAGTAGTGGCCAAGCGTGTCCCAAACAGACCTGCGCGGGGCAGCTGCCTTGTGTCAAGCGCTGGCCCTTCTCTCTGTGATGCCGCCATGTCAGGTGCAGAGCTATAACAGTTACAGATCGACTATACTAGCCTGTGTGGAGTTCGATTGTACCATACGACATCGCAGGTAATGGCAGGAGAGGGTATAAGTAGTTATCTAGGGCCACACCGGCGACTCCCTACCCAAGACCTCCAGGGATGGATGAGGAGTTCCCTCCGCTTCAAGAGAAGTGAATTACTAAAGAAGGAAATGCTAAATGAGGTTTGGAAGAAAACATACACAAAAAAAGATTTACCAAGGCTATCACATCTTACTGTTCATTGGTGTGACAAAAAGAAAGTTGGCAAAATGTCCCGTATGGGAATACCTATGCATATGTGTCTTTAAATTTATAAAAGATTGAGTGAGGACTCTTTTTGCATAACAGGACGTATATGCTCGAGACAGGTGTATAGGAGCAATTTCAGCTATCTCTGGTTGGACCCTTAGAACTTGGAAACAAAAGGCTATTTAGCATCTAGACCAGACACAGTGTAGCCTTGCGCGCCAGCGCCACTGTCCATCCACACAGACACTCTCCGTGGTGAGTGAGCATTTTCCGGGCACTCACTGCTCTTTCTCGATATCTTCGCGAAACACGCGGTTGCTGGTATATTCTCACTCGAGAGAAAAATTAGAGTTCACATTAGCATGAGGTAATGGATGGCACACACCGGCCTTCCAACCCCTCCTCAGAATCTTGGTTAGGCAGGGCTTATGCTGTGATGATCCTCTCTCCCACCCACAAGAGAAGCTGGACAAGATTAAGGATAACTCAGCCCACACTTATAAGGCCCCACGACGGTCCCTGACTTCCTCCTTCTCAGCAGTCCACCCATCAATGCCTCGTACTCTATATGCTCTGCCTGGAGGACACTGATGTCGTCTCCAGAACATCGTTTCCTATGTTTTAGTGTTTCTCCTTTCTCTTTTGTTATCTCTCATCTGATCCAAATGCGTTGTGCTCCTTGCGTTAGTGCTTCTAGCGCTGCCCGCCATGTTGCGTACTGTTGTACCACCACTGTGCTATCATGGCCATGTGCACTGTACATCAACTTGCCCATCTGCTGCCATGCGTCACCTCTATCCACACCTGCGCCTATCTGTGACTCTATGTCCCACCTCTTGTGCATCTCCAAATACACTTCCTCGCTGTCGAGCCATGTGCAAATCTGTAGCGCAAACGACGTGGCCTGTCTGCGCGGGGTCGTGTGTGTGCGCTCGTAGCTTTATCAGTGATGTGGAGTAGCAATTGTGCAACTGGTCACAAATCACAGATTGCCCAATGGAAGTAAAAGCGAGCACAGTCGTCATCTGGGAAACAGACTGCCTTATGCTCCTCCCCTTACCGGACCTATGAGCACCAGAGACAGAGTTGGCGATATTGCCACTATCCATTCAATATCACCAGGATATATGTGAGTATATACCATTCATTGTAAAGAATACTAATAGATGTTCCACCAGACTATACACATGAGAGTGTGTTTTACATTCCTCCTTCTTCCTTAGCGTTCCGCCTATTGCCTATTCACATAATATGCAACCCAGACCCCCTCCCCTCCCCCATGCCTCCCATGGAATCCGGGGCTGGACCGGCACTAATATCATAGACTTTACTTCCCTCTAGAATGTTATAAGGAACTTTCTATCCAAGTGCGTGCCAACAACCTGACACTTCACCTGACCATCCTTCAGGTCCACCTTCGAGTGATCAGGAACCATACACAAGACGGCTAGTAGCGCGACTTGCAGAATCCCCAAACTCTTACTAGCTATAGCCATCTCCTTCTCACCGCCCTAGCAGAGAGGACCCAGGGATGTGGAGGAAGTGACATCACAGAGAGAAAAGCACTTCTCACCAATGGTGGAGGAGAGTGTGTGGTAAAGTTGTGGGGTTTCAGAGCCTTGTTGTTAGAAGTCATCAAAGCGGGGCTGTGTCAGGCAGCCCCGCTTGTATCCCCGCATTCCAGTGAAGGATAGACGATGGAGGTGGCTAGGCTGAAGGAATTCCAAGATAGCGCTTCAATGATGCCGTCTTCGGCTGGGTGTCCTGCAGCTCAGCCCACAGGCAAGTGACCCTGTCTCAGATAAGTTGGAAGATGAGGATACCTAAGATCTGCCAAGCTCTTCTCTGAACTCCACTACGACTAGCATATGAGCACATGCGCCTGCATTCCACATGTGAAACACCGATACCACACTACGTCGAGCCACACACGAGAAGATTAAAAATAAATTATAAGTAAATAAAAACATGTCTTAAAAAGCACCTGAGACTCATGGATTAAAGGTTCCCCTCTCTGGTTAGTTAGCACTGGGTTCGAGGCTGAAGCGGATACCTCTGGTGGGAGCATGCAGCCTCAACAAACCGTCACCCGATGGCGCAATGAGCAATTAGTAGAAAGAGAATGGTGGAGGTCTAACCAACTCCCTTCTCAGAGGCACACACACAGTGGACCATGTAACACAGGCTCACCTCCCAAACTTCCCAGCATACTCAC